>NC_090784.1:2417500-2482500 GCF_040054535.1 Antennarius striatus | reverse complement strand
ACAGCCATCCCCTGGGAAATGTGGTTCGTCTCATCATCAAGGGTGTAGTCAATCGTGACCTCAGCAGAATGAGATCAGCACCATGCATCCGTAAGCTTCAGCCGTCATCCTGCATGTCGGCCACCGTGACACAGCAAACCAGGAGGTAGCAGGCTGCCCAGAGATGTTGTTACGGACTCCCAGCCCCCGATGAGAAGTGAAGCCTGAGAACATCAAACAGCCCGGAATAAAAGGCCATTAAAATGCTTGTCAAGCCAGAATTTTTAGCCGTCTTTTTACCCATTACATCCCACCCTGACTCTATGAATCATCATCACCCTTAGGTGCTCCTGTGTGTATAACAGAATCAGAGGGTGATGAAAAAGAGAAATAATACCCACCCACAGCTGTAATGCCCCCAGGGAGCTGGAGCCTTGAACATTAGAATATGAGGATGTAGTCGCTGGTGTGGGTGTGCATACATCTGTGTATCTGCTTATAGAGTGTGTGGACACGTATCTGGAGATGTGAAAGCCACAGCGTGGGACGTTAACCACCATCACTAAATGGAGACAGACCTTTATTGCTGATGTTTACAGATGTTTGTTGTCTTGACAAGACTAAGCTGTGTTTCTCCTTTGTGATCTCCAACCTCTGACCTCTTCAGGTGCGCTCTGAGATCTGAACTTCCACCGATGGATCAGACTGACGGTGAATTGTTACATTTGTGAATTAAAGAGAGCGATCATCTGCATACAGCAACTACTTTAAAGAGATGAACATCAACTCCCATCTCTGCGTAACTGTATAGACAGATAGAAATGAAAAGAAGTTTAGTCTTGTGGAGAAAGTACCACAAGATTTATTGAACTTTCTTCTTCTTCTGTCTTTCTTAAAAAGACATTTTATATTCTATCTACAGTACAAGAAGAACGCAGAATGATTCTAGCTTGAAGTTGGCATGTGATGCTAACTAAACTAATACTATCTAAGTGTCTTAGAGCCACAGTAAGATGTTTGTTTTTGCATATCTTTGTGTTATGGCTACTAAAGTTTCATTGTTATTAGACTGCAAAACCAAAAGAAACTAAAAATGCACCTCGAATCTTTACTCAGATAAAAATGATGTAAACCATCACAACAAAAGAAGAAGGTCATGGATGAATGTGGCTCATACTGTATTTGTTTGGGATGTGCTTTCAAATTCCTAACTTTATTTGTTCACAATTAATTTGCAGCATCTCTGGATGTTTTTCCCAAGATCTGACATTTCTTTTCTGTCCATCTATATCTCTAAACAGATTATATATTATACCTATTTCTTGGTCATTCCTGTCCATAATTACAGAGACTTTTCTGCTGGAGTTCCATTCTTCTCCAATTCATCTGTATCCAAGCCTCGACAACAAATGTCTGCAGGTAACTTCCCACAAACACGAGCACAGAATCATTCAAAAACAATGATTGCCTGGTTTCTGAGAGTAAGTAGACACTAAAGACTGCATGAACTCCTGAGTTTTTGGATAGCCTGACTTCATATTGATGCTCATACTCTCACTGCACTGGTTTTGGATGAAAATGTCTCTAAAATGTCAGTTTGGCCTTAATGGGGGTGTGTGTGTGTGCTGCTAAGTGCCCTCGGTCATTGTGGTTTTTAAGATTTGAAGACTGATTTAAAATGAAATGTAAAACATTCTTACTCATCTAGACAAAGACCCCACGGTTCTCTGTTCCCTCAGAAATGAAGGGACAGGAAACACAGAAAGGCTAATCCATACCTGGGTGTTTGGGATTCCTCCTACCATCTGTCAAAGAAGACAAAGACACACACCCCAGTAGCTTGTATACTGAAGTACTGAGTGGAATAAAGGCGCTTCACTTCATTAAACAAGCTTTGTGGAGCAGGTTAACGAGATTGCTTCCTCTTGTGGCTTAAAACTGTTGATGGGGTAGTGAGCATGAAAACCGTGAGAGCTGCAGGCCGAAGAAACAAAACAAGTTGAAAGACACAAAAACATTTGTGGACAAATGTCGCAGTAATCTTTTCTTTCTGATTGTATTAGCTTTATTCAACTTTCTCTAGTCTGCGTCTTCTTTATTATTTTTTTTACTGTTCCTCCAACATACTATCTTGCTGTTTTATAGGCCTTTAAAAATTCTGGGGATGTCAGGAGAGTATCAGCGATCCGCCAAACAACAGCTAGTTTGTCTCATTGTAATTCCTCACCACCAACAGTACTCCTGAGTTCACAGAGACCTGTCAACCAGATTAATGAATGAGTTCACTGGCCACTCACACTCACACACACACACACACACACACACACACACACACACACACACACACACACACACACACACACACACACACACACACACACACACACACACACACACACACACACCTGACTCTTGTCTTAAGCGTTGATTTTTGGCAAACTACTTTCAATTCTGTACGAAAGCTTTTAAATTCACATTCAGGAGTTTCTCTCCTGCATCGACCTGCAGAAGAAAACAGCAGAATCGTCGGTGATCTGCGGTGTCACTTCGTATCAGGTTTCATCCGTATCATGCAGAGGGGCTCAGATTCTGTTTGTGGTGTGTGCTGACAGCAGCAAATTATTTCTCAGTATTGCTTCTCCTGTATCCAACCATCAACAGTGACTGTGCAATACTCAACAGTACGTTGCATGTTGTGTAGAAATGCAGAGGTATTTAATGTGTCCTTATTTTTTGGACTAACATGCTGCTTGGGCTAAGTTGTCATTTCAGTGTTAGTATAGATTAGAATCACATTTTATGATATATTTTAATCTGTCATTAAATACAAGATTTACATTAAGAAGTATAAAGAGTGTCACCAGGGCAAGAACAGTTAATCATTCTTTAATACTAAAGTCAGTAACACCTTGATGGTACAGGGCAAATAATATGAAGATCCAATCAGGGTAGACACACCTTTCGTTAGAAGATTAGACTCTGTACCTGAGCTGTCAAACTAACACATGAGACCCTCAGGAAGAGAGAAAGTCATTCAATGATTGCTCGCTCTAACATACAGTAATCCAGAGACTGAACAGACTGTACAATTGTGATAATATTGACGCAGTACTTTAAAATAACGCTTCAACATTTGGGTAAATGCAGCAGTGTCCACCTTGTTTACATTATTTTTGTGTTTATGATAACAAACATGATCTGCTCCCATCTAAGGGGAGGTTTTCAAGAACATTTCACCCAAAAATGTGAAGTTATTTTGTTGTTTTGGTTTTAGTTATGATCAGTCAAACTAGTTTCATTATTTATCCGAATAAATTTTGACATTTTATCAGTTTTGGGGGTTAGATTGTATGGTTAAACAGATTTGTTTCCCGTCAGACAAGCATTAGTGAGACATATTTAACTTGTAGGACACAATAGTGACTACTCTTCATTATTTTAATTCTACTTAATTGATGATAAAACTAGTTAATGGAGTACATGGCTCTTCGTGTACTACTTTTCACATTAGAACTGTCATTGCTTTAGACTTAGTTTTTTTCTCATCAAGCTATTGCACAACATCAGTCTCTGTTTTCTCACATCTGCTTCCCATGAGATCACACGTGATGGTCCAATATTCATTAAATAATGACCTCTGATAAGCAGGTTAAAGGTTTTGGAAGAAATGTTTTGTTTGTCTGGTAGCAGGGAAACTCAAAAAGACTTGGTGTAGTGTTGAATTTATCTTCAGCTACTGATGTAGAACCTGAGGAACCATCAGCAAAAAACACTATTTTCTAGAATAACTATAAACCTTAGAATGATCGAAACGAGAACCACATTCTAAGGGTAAGGCGTCATGGTCCAAGAGTGACACGATGAGGGTCAGCCTAGCAGGGCACCGGTGCTTCTGGGGGAACAACAAATGGTCAAACAAAGATGTCTTGGTGGGGTTTGTGATCTTTGTATTAAAGATCTTTAGTATTAAAGTCTGATTTTATTCATGTGATAAAGGTTTATTTTTAAATCATATAATTATATGTGCCAATTTTTGAAGTCGGAAAGAACATTGGTAAGTTTACTCCTTATGCCTGTGACATGAATTCATTGGAAATAAACCCAGTAAGACTAGCTTGTGCTTTGAGTCACTGAGTTTTCTAGTTAGAATGTATAATGAAGACTGAAGCCCCCCCCCCCACCTACCTGCTGTTATTAGGGATGTTGTTCCTGCCAAGATGAGTCATGAGCCTGGGCTGGACTGCTGCTCCCTGGGAGCGCTGCAACAACACTAACGTCTGGCAGACGAACATCTAAAGCTGAAATGACAATGGGTGTATTTAAAGGTTGATAAAAAAGGAAACTACTATATAGAGCATCAAGAGACAAAACATGTTGAATGTAAAAGAGATACAAGCAGGATGGATGGATAATAGAGAGTTTCTCCGACTGTCGCAAGAACACTTAATATATATTTCGTTAGTACCTCAACTGAACCATCCTCCTGCCTGTTAGACCCAATTCCATCGAAGCTTATCCAAGGAGCCTTACCTTTACGCAGCAGCCATATACACATAATTAACCTGTCATTATCAACAGGATACGTACCACAGTCCGTTAAAGTAGCAGTAATAAAGCCCCATCTCAAAAAACCTGAACTTGACCCTGCTGTTCTAAATAGTTATGGACCCATATCAAATCTCCCATTCTTACCTAAGATCTTGGAGAAAATAGTCGCTAATCAGTTATGTGATTTCTTTAAATCCAACAGTTTACTTGAGAATTTCCAGTCAGGTTTTAGGGAACATCATAGTATGGAAACAGCACTTGTCAAGGTTAGCAACGACCTTCTAACCGCTTCAGACAGAGGACTTGTTTCTATGTTGGATCTCTTAGACCTTAATGCGGCGTTTGACTCAATCGACCACAATATTCTATTGAAATGACTGAAGAAAACGGTTGGTATTAAGGGATCAGCACTGATGTGGTTTAAGTCCTATGTAACTGACCATTCCCAGTTAACGTTAATAATGACTCCTCCCAGTCAACTACAGTTAGTTATGGAGTTCCTCAAGGCTCAGTTCTTGGTCCAATATTGTTTATCTTATACATGCTTCCAACATGGGTAATTTGATAAGGAAACACGTCATCAACTTCCATTGTTATGCTGATGATATGCAATTGTATATATCGATTAAACCTGATGAAGCCAATCAGCTGGACAAACTACAGGAATGTAATGAAGAGATTAAAGACCGGATGACCAACAACTTTATGCTCCTAAATTCTGGTAAAACTGAAGTCGTTGTGCTTGGCCCAAAATCTGCTACGGATTCCTTACCACTGTGAGGAATCTAGGTGTCATCTTTGATCAGGATCTGTCGTTTAACTCACACATAAAACAGGTTTCTAGAACAGTCTTTTTCCATCTCCATAACATTGCTAAAATCAGGCATATTTTAAAATGGAATGACGCAGAGAAGTTAATCCACGCTTTCATCACTTCCAGACTAGACTACTGTAAGTTTTCTCAGGCTGCCCCAAAAAGTCACTGAAGACACTTCAACTAGTCCAGAATGCTGCTGCCTGTACATATTTTTCCTGTGTTGGCTTCTCTCTACTGGCTCTCTGTGAAAGCTAGGATAGATTTTAAATTACTCTTCAGAACTTACAAAGCCCTTCATGGCCTAGCACTGACCTATCTGAAGGAGCTTTTAGTTCCATATAATCCATCTAGAGCACTACGTTCTCAAACATACAGGCCTACTGGTGGTTCCTAGAATCTACCAAAGTAGGACGGGGGCTAGACAACAACCCAGGAGTCAGTAAAAGCAGCCTGATATTCCTGTCCCCACTTCGGCGGCCGGATCAAAACTCTTAACTCTAAACTTCAGACATTGACGCATGTATTAGTTCAGTTTCTAAGTTGTTAACAGCAAATAAAGTCAAACTTTTTGTGTTAACAGAAGCTGCACTAATATTATTCATGCACGTACAGTTCAGTTATTGCATACATATAAACATACATGCACATAGGTAAGCTTATTTCATCTATGTTAAGGACATAATGATATTTCTGCACTGATAATTTATTACTATAAACATACACAGTAGTTTTTAATAAATAGCATAAACAAGATCAATATTTGTTGCTGTTACCGGTACAGTTTTACGTAACGATCAATTCTACGGGTGAAGCACTCTTTTAACACAAGATCCCTAACAACATATTTTTTGCCAGGTTGCATTGAAGATTCACTCTATCGTGGTATCACAATACTTCCTCCAACCCTTGTCAGTTGACATGTGAGATGAACTTATGTGCTACATTTCTATTTGCTCCATTGATGGGTGTCTTGAAAATGCATTTGTTTGACATAATGAGTCTATTATTTTCAGGAGGACAAGCACAAACTGCTATTAGGCACCTCAAATATCACAAGGATATTTTATGTGGCAAGTAAGTCACAACAACACAAAGAATGACAATTATGTAAGATACAGGCTGCTACTTTTTCTGACCGGAGACTTGCCAGATGGATTTCCCTTAAACACCAACACACAAGGATATCAATACAGTCGTCTTGTCTGACTGCTGCTGTGTGATTATTACCCAGATGCCATTTTGAGTGGGATTTTACAGCTTGAAAACCACTACAGATGCTGTAAAAAACCAGAGTAAAAGCAGGCAAAACAAGTATTATACAAAGAATAAAAGATTATCAGCGACAGTGGTCTATTTTTAAAACCATCCAAGTGTTTTCTGCTTCCCCACGTTAGAGATTTCTTAATCAACTCGCAATGTGCTTTACCACCAGTGGAAAAATAGTATTTGTTGCCCTGCGGATGTTGTTTGTGCCTCCCACCCCATAGGACTGTTGGTCCTATTGTACAAACACATACACATACCCACAGACTGTGCTGGCAGCCCTCAGCTGCTGTGACATGGCACAGGGAACACAAAAACAGAAGGAGAGAGAAAGGCTGAGATGAATAGAAGAAATAGCAGAGTGCTGGAAAGACTGCAAAGTGCCAGGAGCAGAGAGAATGAACAGAAAGGACGGAATAGTGGTGGAGGAAAACAGATGGAAGGAAACCTGAGGAGAAATGGAAAGGGAAGGCTGAAAAGAGGCAAAGCTAGGCATATAGACGGCAGAGAGAAGTCAGGAGAGCTTTTGCACAGCAAATCAATGCTGGCTGTGACAAGCTATGTGTGAGCAGAGAGAAAGCAGACATTCACACCTAAAAACACCCTGCAACTATTATAGACAGCGGGGGATTCGCAAACAAAGGAGGAGGAATCCATAATATATGATGGTGATGATACTTTATGGGTGAGGTGGGTAGGGTACAGCTGGTCTCCATGGTTATATCTTCATGCTGGTAAAGATGATGATGACACACCTGCAGACAGCATGTTGGTCTCTCTCACTGTGATGCTACTCAGGTGATGCAAACTAAGACACCGCCCCCCAGGTGGTTTCTATAGCGATCAGCGGAAAGCCAGCTAAAATCAGATAATTGTTGTTATATATACAAATATGAAAATTTCTAGAGCCTAGGGTGGGTGACCCCTGGTCTGGGTGATGGCAACAGCAGGGGTTTTTTGTATTTATTTATCTTTAGGTACTATTTGTGATTATCTCAGTTAAAACTGTGGCTGGAGGAATGGATTGCCTTATAGCTCACAGATCCATTTCCCAAAACAGTTGCCTCTATATGGAACAACCAAATGCATGGGGCTGATGTAGTGGTAACCAGTTGTTGCCCTATGCCTCATAACATAATCTGCATCTCCTCATAACAACAAGACCTGAGTCACTCAGAACGTGGTCCTTGTGTCAACAGGCTACCAGCTTCAGTCCACTCAGTCCCTCATGCTAAGATCAGCAACACCCTTTGCTTGTGACCCCTTAGCTGGTCACAAACTGCCCACTTCTGGATTTCAGGATGGAATTATACTGACTAACAAGATCACAACTTTTATTTAACTGTGAAATTTAAAGAAATTTAAATTACATAGATTTTAACATGTATTTCCTGATAAAGAAGATATTGACCACAAATAGAATCAGAATTGGTCCATAGAGAGGATAACCTGGTAATAAAGTGCAATATGGTTGTAGCTGTTTGCAGACGGTTGCAGATGCAGTGCTGCTGCTTTTTTTTTTTTTTTTTAGAACATGTACTGAAAGTGAATATACGCATGCATTAAGATCTGTACTTTGACCGCCTAAAGTATATGGAGCGCTTCTTGCCTGTCGTCATGGTGACTCGTCGAATTGGGGCTCCATTGATGATGGCTTTTCAGAGATGTGTCACACCTGCTAAACTGCGGATGAACTTATCCTTGGTTGATGAACTAACCCTGAGCAGCTTTTATTTTGTGGTAACCCTGGGTTTCGAAGCTCAGGGTAAGACAACCCAGAGTCACAGGTTTTACTCAGGATATGTTAACCCTGCTTTGTGAAACGGACCTCAGTCCAGGGTGTGTTCCAAACTATGAACTATGAAAAACAATAAACTGGCAATAGTACCCTACCAGAACTAGCTATCAGTTTGCTCTGATGGGAAAGGGATATGACAAGCTCCCTGTGTGCTTTGGACAGGAGCACCTAGATAGGCCATGGCCTCATTCTGTACTAAGGCTGTCCCATATGATCACCTTTTCTGAGCTGTGGAAGGGCATCTGTAACTGGAACCTGCCAAGTAGATATTGTGTGTGATACAGATTTAGACATTTATAATGTTTAATTAAAGGTGGACCATCATCCAAACTGAATTCACAGAGGAGTTCGCCAAGCTCCTTGGTGACAGGGCACTGAGGGTTGATGAAATTTGCCCTGAGTATCTTAACTTTCTGGATGTACAGGGATTGCATTGGCTGACACATCTCCGTATGGCAGTCAGGGACAGTGATTCCGGATGGTGGCCACTCTTTTCAAGAAAGGTGACAGAAGGGTGTGCTCCCACTACTCAACTCCTCAGCCTCCCGGGAAAAGTTTATTCCAGGGTACTGTACAGGAGGATTAGACCAGTCATCAAACTTTAGATTCAGGTCCCGGCGACAGAACTTTGGCCCAACTCTACATTCTCCATAGGGTGCTTGAGGGTTCATGACAGTTCACCCAACCAGTCCGCATGTGCTTTGTGAATTTGGAGAGGGCGTTTGACTGCATCCCTTGTGGTATCTTGTTGGGAGTGCTTCGGGAGTATGGGGTTCGGGGCAGCTGCTAAGGGCTGTCCGATCTCTGTATGACTGAAGCCAGTGTGGTTCACATTGCCAGCAGTAAATCAGACCTGTTCCAGGTGCATGCTGGACTTTGGCAGGGCTGCCTTTTATCACCTGTTCTGTTCATAATCTTCATGGACAGAATTGTTAGGTGCAGCCAGCACCGGGAGGGGTCTGGTTTAGGAACCAAAGGGCTTCATCTCTGCTTTTCACAAATGATATTGTCTTGTTGGCCTCAGCAAACCTGGAGCTTCAGCATGAACTGGGGTGGTTTGCAGCTAAGCTAAGCAAGTTGCCTCTTCATGTCGAAGTCCATGGATATCGGCCTAAAAATGCTGGTTTGCTGTCTCCCGTTCAGTGGGGAGTTCTTGCCTCAAGTGAAGGGGTATCATTGGGTCTTATTCACGAGTGAGAGGAGGGCAGAGCGTGAGATTGGCAATCAGATCAGCGCAGCAGCTGGATTGGTCTGTTGTGGTAAAGAAGGAATTGAGCCAAAACCAGGAGAAACTCATACTTCCGGGTCTCAACGGGAGCAGACGTCTTTCTTCTGTCTCCTGTTGTCACTATCACTCTAACTCATACCCAGACTGACTCTCACTTATTCTCTGCAAAATGACGAAACCAAAAGGAAAATCGGAGGATACTGAAGACCAGATGGTCTCTATGAAAGAATTAAAGAGTGAGTTAAAGAGCAACTTTGATAAGTTAGAGAGTGATTTTGATAAAAAGTTGGAAGAAAAGCTAAAACCGGTGCTAGACGCCTTGGAAGAAATGAAGGACAAAATGAAGAAAATTCAGAAAGACATGGATGAAAAAGACCGAAAAATTGTTGTCTTGGAAGAGGGACAGCAAAGAATGGATGATTGGGATGAATGGATTGGGAGCTCTACAATTTTGGACACGTCAAGTGTTTCATGGAACAGTCGAAAAAATCAACATCACTGATGTCGGAAACACCGACTAATGAACAAAAAACAAAACAAACAAAAAACAAAAAACAACAGCAACATGTATTTGTGATAACATGGGATAACATTAGGGATAACATTAACTTGAGACTTTAAAGAGCATGTTGATATCTTTTGACAATATAATACCATGTGAAACTGTTCAAGTGTCTAACAAACTGGTTAATTCTTGTATAAACACTGTCTGCTGAAAGAGGTGAATATGTTCATTATATTCTTGTGGAGAACACTGGTAAGGTCAACTTCTTGTTTGGACTATCTATGACGTTAACAAACCTTGTGTTCCTAGGAAGAATGTAAACATGGTTATACTCTGGGGTAAAAGGCTAATAGTGGAGTGGATAAGGGAATGAACGTCTGTCAAAATTCAATGTATGAGCTGGTTAGAAACTTTTCATGTCTGAGTTTGTTGATTACATATTCTAATGAGAGCGATGTTTTGTTGATGATTTAGGGGACGGGAATCTTACAAGCCAAAGGCTTCTACCCGTTAACTCTTTTTTTTTTCTTTTCGGATGTTGTTGATGATGTTTCAACACTGATGAAAGTGAAATATGTTGTAATAACATGTCTGGAAAGACGAAAAATGAACTGAATAAATAAATTAATAAAAACGTGGGAGGTGTTCTGGGCATGTCATGCTGGGAAGAGGCCACAGGGAAGTTCTAGGATTTCAGGAGAGACTGTGTCTATTAGCTGGCCTGGGAAAACCTTGGTATCTCACAGTAAAAGAGCTACCAAGGTTTCTGGGGAGAGGAAAGTATGGACATCCTTGGTCAGACTGTTGTCTTGGGGACCCAGCCACAGATAAGCGGTTGAAGATGAATGTTCATTTACTTTAATCTGCTGTACATTTGAGGGTGACTGAACTACACTTACACTCCTTGGATATGCAGTTCTAGGCCATAATGATGAATGTGATACAAATGTTCCAATTCTAACAAGCTTTCCCCTTGCTGAGTCAGTTTTGCAAATCAGTGAAGAGGAGAAGACCAACATCCTTCAAGACAAAATCAACAACCTGATCCACTCCATGTTAAAGAGATATGTTCGACTGCAACTCAGGTGGTGGTAACACCAATTACCTGACTGGTCTTCAGAAATCATGTATGGTAACTGCATCTGTAACTCTACTATGCTCTTGTAATCAATAGTATCCTATAATATAGGGGGGGTCTGACGAAAAAATCATGAAAAAATAAGGAATCAACAAGGATAATTCTTTTTTAGATTAACCCTATGAGCCTGAATTCTGAACAGCTGAACATTCACATTTAATACAAACTTAAAAAGACATGAAACGTTTAATTTTCTGAGCCAGTCATGATGTGGCAGATGAAGATGACGAAGGACCATAAATAAGGGCCAATCACATGAACATGGCAAGAGGATTTAGCTTGATGCTAACAGTCTGTAAAAACATAACATGAACACCCCATCGTTTCAGATTTCACGTCATGTTAAAATGATTAAACGAATCTCAGACTAAGTGAGCAGTTTGCTGTGACGTCACACTTCATGTGGTCTTTTCTTCTTTCCTGTTGGCGTCATCTGCAGCGTTTCATCCTTCTTTTATCCACATCTACTGTATATGAACTTCTGAGCAGGAAACAAACCCACAATGTATTTTGTTCATGGAGACATTCACCAACATGGAGACTGACTTGCCCCATCTCTACCATCCCCCCAACAAATTGCACCCTGATCATACCCAAAAATTTGAGGGGAATAAACCTTTTTATTCTTTTTATTCTGAAACTTTTCACTTCAACTCATACAATATAGATACCACAAAAAAGTATTGCATTTATGTTTTTGTTTTGAATATTTACTGTTAGTAAAGCAATTCCACTGCCTGCAGAGTCTTGTCTTTTTTTAAGAGTAGATAAATTAATACTGAAATGTGTGTTCACACATTTTCACTGGTGGATGATTTTCTTAAATCGGCAAGTTTTCAGCTTCAGCCTCAGGCATAGGTTCACAAAATATATTGAGGGTCACAAGTTCACATATGCAGACAAAGAAATGAGAAAAAATGGAAAGAAATATACTCAAATATTGCTGGCAATGGGTCAAAGTGATCTTTCATGTCAGGGTAAGACTTAGGATTATCTAGTTGGAGACAAAGATCTATGCTGACACTGATGCTATTAAGCTGGTTCTTCTCAAAGGTTTTTTGTGGCAAAATTTGTAGAGAGTGAAATGAAACTATGCAGTACAGTTAAAATTGTTTATATTAACATGCTTTGTGGTTTTGTTTCAGATATGCTTGTTCCTCATATCCAAGCGTATCTGATATGCTTGTTCCCCATATTTTAAAGACTAGTATGTTGAAAAAGTACAATGAGGGTGAGTTTGGCATTTTTGCACAATGTGTTGTTTGTCATGTGGCGAGGGAGACAAGATTGTTTTTGGTGCTGTTTACTGCAGTTGTACATGGAGGTTTGGAAAGGTAAGCATTGATCTACTACGTGTTTACATCTGTGTTGCCTGTAGGAGCGGTACCCCTGGTAGGTGTCTCCCCCTCGGGTTTCGTTGGGTTGTAGTGTTGGGGTACGGTGGCTAGAGCTCCTCTTTCCCTGTTCGCTGAATTCATTTGGGAGCACATCTATGGTTCTGGGGTGGTTGACAGTTTATCTGGTCACTTGTTTTGGTAGTAGCTAGATTCCTGGTTAGGCAGTCAGATAGTGGGGGGTTTTTCTTGCTTGAGGCTGCATTTGCCTGTTGTTTGCCTTGGTGGGTCTAACACATTACATTCTCATTGTCCTCTGCAGTTGCATTTCAAGATTATGGAAGATGTAGTAAAAGTATTTGTTGAATCTCTGTCTAAAGAGTTTCTGGGTGTGAATGCAAAGGATCAGCCAGTCAAAATAGCTGAATATTATGAAGATGATGTCGGTGATAAAAGAGTCAAAGAGATTGTAAAGCTGAAGTTAGAAGTTAAGTCATTTAAATGGGAATGTTGGGCACTGTTGAAAGAACAACCACCAGGAACGGCCTCTGGTTTTTCCTTTGAGAATCACAAGGAGTTGCTTTTGCTGTGGATGAAGTCATATATTGAGCAGCATTGCAGTGTATACGTTAGCTCTGTGCTGCCCTGGTCTTTACTGATCATAATCTTTTGACTTTCCTTGGTTCATCGTCTTAATAAGAGACTCGTTTTTTGGACTGTTTCTCCTACAGACTAGACATTTACCTCATCAAGGGGCAGGACAATGTGGTGGCGAGGCCTTGTCCCGTATTCTTTGTTAGTAGTGTTTGCATTCACGTGGTTTTGATACTGCAGCATCTTCTGGCTGGTTTTTCCCTTTAGCACTTCTCACACAAGTTTTAATGTTTGACTGAAAGTCAGATGACATTTTGGGCTACTAAAACTGGGATCTGATCAGCTCAGGTGTACATTCCATTCCAACATAAACCATTTCATCATGAAGACTGGTGAGTGTAGAAGATATGAAGATGTGTGGGAAGACATCCTGATAACCTGATACACTAATCGGTTGTCGTATTGACACCCTCGGTATCACAAACAATATTTCACTTCTCATTTTGTACTATCGGAGCAAGAGTTTGAATGTCCAGTGTAGAATCATTGAAATCATTTGGAAATTGCATGTTGACTTGCGTGCAGCCTGTATATGGGACTGACTGACCATTTGCTCCCTATATTTCCAGTATGTCACTCACTGGGTGAATGAGGTGATCCGATAAATTCAGATTGTCGAGGAATTTAGACACATTTGTAACTTGAGACCCTGTATCAAGCAATGAGCTGCAGTCAATTCCATTAACTTTAACACTGGCGGTACTTTTGCTTCCAACAAGAACTTTACATAGATTTCTTGTTTTGTACATTTCTTTGTTCTCTCAGTGATGCTTTCGGTTTTCAGAGTAAGGACTTTTATGATTTATTCCTCAATAGGAACTGCTCCTAGTTAAAATTATGTCATTATTTCATGTTTTTAATGAAGGCCTCATCACTACCTGACCTAAGGCATGTGTCAGCACATCCGCTATCTTAGCTTTGGCTAGATAATTGTAAAATATTTCAGACAAATTTGCAAGTTGTTGATTTATGATAATTATTATTTTAATACATAATTATTTTCGACACCAATGTGTGCCTGTTTGGTTTAAAACATTTTTTATCTAAATGAAATAATACAGCATTTTAACAATAAAATTGATATTTTCAAACTAGCCTAGAATTTTCTTGCATGTCTGTCCAAAGTCGACCTAAATGGGCGTTTCCTGCTTTGTAAAATTTTTTTTACAGTTGTTCTGATGGATGCAGCTTTGTTTCCATCACAGGTACATTAAAATCCAATATCTCATCCACGTGCAGGAGAGAGCCTTCTATGTCTGGATGAGATACACGAGTATAACTCGGCTTGCACAATTAAGGAGCATTTTAGCTAAAACCTTTCCTGACAAGCACATCAGTGTCACTTAAAAATACTTAACAACATTGTTATATGTTGCTGTAATAAAAACTATGTTGTGAGGTGGGCTACGTGAAGAAGCATGCAGCCCATTGAGATACAGACAATGTGTACAGGAGTTTTTGTGGTTCTGTCTTGCAGGCTGCAGAAAGACTGAGTCAGGGTCACCACTGTGGATCTGGATCTTGTTAACAATGATTTGACAATGTACTGCACTCATGAGCGGATGAAGATCGAAGGCATACCTTCCTCATTTGGATGGCTGGTCAAAGAGTTAATGAGTACGAGAAAGTAGTTCAAATGAGGATAAACATTCTGGAAAAACATAACATGTGGATCTGTTTTCTGCTTTCCTGTCTTTACCTCCAGCCAACCAGCTGAGGAGGCTGTGAAAGAGACAAGCAAAACCTCATTAGACTGTTGTTCATTACTAACTCCAAAATTCATAATGCACAATGCACTTCATTAACTGTCCGTAGCTTCTAATTGTTACTTCTGATTTCAAAGGCTATATCAGCTTCTGAATTTCACATTACATGAAACATGATTTTTTTATTGTCATCTTCTGAAACAGGCTACTAAATCCGAATGTTGTGGCAACAAAAGATGAACCATCATCCCTCTGGACTCTTAACTGCGTTTTTAGTTTATCTACTTCACGTTAGTACAAAGCACAACTTTTGCTGTTAATCAGAACTTTCTTGTGGGGGCATGTAAATGAATGAACCACCGAAATGCACAATAAAGTGTGCATGCACAATTAACCTTATGTGAGAGATGGACAGAATGACATTCTGACATCTTAAAGTGAAAGCTGAAATGCTTGGCTCACAGTGAAACAGCAGCTCTAGACGTCAGCCTGAGTCCCCTCTGTGAGCTCCAGACGTTATTAATTTGCTGTGCCAGTGAGTCAGTGTCCATATTTAATAGCTGTGTCACAATCCACACACTGCAAGTATTGAGCTGTGTTTTCAGACAAGAGGTGACACTGGACCAAAAGAGAAAGAACATACTCCTTTTTCTTCTTTTTCCTGCTGTTACTGACTATGGGTGGCCACAGTGGGTTTTTCTACCTCATTGTCTGCACAGGAACAACACCGTCCAACACTCCCTGCTATGCCAGGCTGGCACCAAGGGTTTACTAGGTGGTGTTTCCCCAAAGGTTGGGATGAGCAAATTCAGTTTGTGACTCAAGAATACAATGTAAGCTGCAGGGAATGGGTGCAAACCACAAACCTCCTAATACACCCTTCAAATATACCTCTGCACAAAGCAAAATTCACCAATTTAAGGCACATGTCTGTGGTCATTGTCATCATTGCAGGCCAAAGGTGTCCGAGTCAGCAGAAACAACAAGAAACAATCATTTGCACATGCATATTGTAGATACACTGAGGGATATGTCCATGTGATCGTAATGATATGCATTTAATCCTGTTAGTGTGAATGCAGCAGGCAGATATACGATGAAAAGTCTCAGCTGGCAACATCCAACGCTGAGCTGTCGTGGTTCAGGGATTTAATAGCTAAAATGATGGCGTTATTATAGATAGTGAGGCAACCAATGGAGAAGAGCAGAGGGCAGCGGGCCCAGATAAACAAATCAATTCTAATGAAACAGAGAAAAATTAAAAGGCCAATAATCAGGCAACAGATGAAAACAGTGAAATCAGTTGTCTGAGTACAGTGCAGGTCCTTTACATTTCTCAAATTACTACCACTATTACTACTACTACTACTACTACTACTACTACTACTACTACTACTACTATTATTATTATTACTACTACTGCTATTACTACTACTATCACTACTACTATTATTACTACTACTATTACTACTACGTACTACGATTACTACTACTACTATTCCTACAACTACTACTACTACTCCTACTACTATTATTACTACTACTGCTACTATTACTATTACTACTACTACGACTATTATTACTAGTAGTACTACTATTGCTAGTACTATTATTATTACTACTAGTAGTACTACTATTACTACTACTACTACCACAACTATCACTACTACTACTGTTATTACTACTACTATTAATACTACTACTAGTAGTAGTAGTACTACTACACCGATTAGGATAACCACTCCTGTCTCTTCATCACTTCTTCAGTTCTCATCTCTGGTGACAAAGTGAGGGCCGTATGGCCCCCAAGAAGACAGACACAGCAGTTAGTTTTCTTGAAGCTTGTCTATCTGGCTGACATGGACTACCATAGGAACCTGCAGTGTCAGTTCGCTCACAGTGGGGAGACAGACTGTACCACAGCATTAATCCTCTAGCTACTCACAACGTCTGCGCAATACTTCACAACAATCTTACAGTTCACCAAACATACATGACTAACATTTTTACATATTAAAGACTGAGACAAGCGAGAAAAAAAGAAATCTTGGGTTGTAACAGATTGTGTGTTCAGACCTCTCTGACCTGCTCCTCTCTCTGCTTGAAACGGACAGCTGCGGGCTACTAACACTAACAGCTTCATAACACCATTGAATCTCCAGCCAAGCTCCTGGAAGTGGATTACAAAACGAACAACGTAGGCATCAGATTTTGACAAGAAGGAGGAATGCGTTTAATAAAAGTCTGTGGAGTAAGTCAATAAAGCTTTAAGTTTAAAACACAGAGCCACGAAAAACATAAATGTAGAAACAAAGTACAATATGAAAAATCCACCACAACAGATGGACGAACAGTAGACAGTATCTCCGGCAATCAGTCAGGAGACAGAATGCTTTGACAGTTTATGCTGTCATGTTAAAAACTGTCTCAATAGGAATTAATAGCTGATTTAGATGTAGTTGTATAGACCAACACACACACACACACACACACACACGCACTCTCTCTCTCTCTCTCTCACACACACACACACACACACACACGCACGCACGCACACACACACACACACACACACACACACACACACACACACACACACACACACACACACACAGACAAAGTGGCGTGCTGTATAAACATCACATACATTCAACAAGTCCTGACTCTGTCAAGCAGAACCTGCTAACAGTCAGCACTGCTACCCGTCTGCAGACCCCTCAGATGGGTAATGGTGAGGGAGATCACCAGTACTCGTGAGAGGAGATCACCATTAGTGGTGATGTCTATTTGGGGTGTCAGAATTAATCTATTGGATCTGTTTAAGGTTTGCTTCCAGCCAGCAACTCTATAGCTGAGTCTCAAAAGGACAACTTCTGTTCTGAGTACATATGAGTGCATTTATCACACTCATTGTGTGGTGCATGAATTATAATCTCACACTACATGCTGCCATGGGGCTCTCAGCTGAACGGATGCTGCAATATCGGATGGATATTACATCACTTTCACCAATGTCTGCCAGCGGCAAATGAACTTTTTCATGGATTCCACATTTCTTGTCTATTTTTCCATACTTTTATTTACCTGTTGCTGTTCTTCTTAGCTGGAACCATCACTTCTTCCACCACCGTTCTTACGAGCTTGAAAAGTCTTGAAAGCCCTGGACATTCCTGCTATGTAGCCAAGATGGAGACCACTGAGGATGAGAAGTAGTCACCACTTCACACTCAACTTTTGGGTATTCTTAGTACAGTAGTGTGAACACATGAATAATCTCAGACAGGCTCAGAGCTGATGCATCAGCAAAAGACATTTTAACACAGGACATCAGTCTGCTGACGGCATCGACTGATGAATGCAAACAACTGAGACAAAAAAGTCAGATGTAAAATAAAATAAATCCTTACTGGGATTGTGAAAGGTGAAATGGAATAAAGCAGCTAATAACAAAAACATCTGAAGCGTTTCTTTAATACTGTGAGAAGACAATTTTATTTATTTATTTTTTACAGTTTTTACCTGTTACATTACATGCAGGGAAAACATTTACTTCAGGCACAGATAGAAGGAGCGACTCTCTTTCTCTAACGCTGCCAGTGTAGCGCTGTGGCTTTCTGTATTGATTTATTTAGTTCATTCCTTGATCATGTCTGGTGTTCTGCGTAATCACAGAGTCCTGTGTGATTGTCTGACCTCCTGATTGTGTCTCATTATCTTCCTGTGTGCTCCTGTTGTGTGTGAAACCGCTTGACTCTTCGTGGTCCAGTCTGCTTGTACTGAAACATTTTCTGTGTGCTCGTGCCTTTGTTCAGCACTTTTTAAATCCACAAAATTTTTGGTCTTTATTTTCCTTTTTCTTTTAAATCAAATTCAGGGATGTTGGGTCTTTTGTATCACATGCAGCAACTGGTGGTGAAATACTTGATAAAGACACGTAGGAATGTTCTGGTGATGGTCAGGTTTGTATCCAGGAGAGGAACGCAGAAGGACAGATGATGGTTGACTTTGCAAAAAGGATGGAAATGGCTTTAGTGAATAGTCTCTTCCAGAAGAGGCAGGAACATAGGGTGACCTGTAAGAGTGGTGGTAGGAGCACACAGGTAGACTACATCTTGTGTAGACGGTGTAACCTGAAGGAGATCAGTGACTGCAAAGTAGCAGTAGGTGAGACTGTAGACAAACAGCATAGGATGGTGGTGTGTAGGATGACTCTGGTGGTGAGGAAGATGAAGAGGACAAAGGCAGAGCAGAAGACGAAATGGTGGAAGCTGAAAAAGGAAGAGTGTTGCATGACTTTTAGGAAGGAGTTAAGACAGGCTCTGGGTGGTCAGGAGGTGCTTCCAGATGACTGGACAACTACAGCTAATGTGATCAGGGAGACAGGTAGGAGAGTACTTGGTGTGTCATCTAGAAGGAAAGTAGATAAGGAGACTTGGTGGTGGAATGAGGAGGTACAGGAGTGTATACAGAGAAAGAGGTTAGCTAAGAGGAAGTGGGACACTGAGAGGACTGAGGAGAGTAGACAGAAGTACAGGGAGATGCAGCGTAAGGTGAAGGTACAGGTAGCAAAGGCCAAACAAGAAGCTCATGATGACTTGTATGCTAGGTTGGACAATAAGGAGGGAGAGACTGATCTATACCAGTTGGCAAAACAGAGAGACAGAGATGGGAAGGATGTGCAGCAGGTTAGGGTGATTAAGGATAGGGATGGAAGTCTATTGACAGGTGCCAGTAGTGTGATGGGAAGATGGAAAGAGTACTTTGAAGAGTTGATGAACGTGGAAAATGAGAGAGAACAAAGACTAGAAGACGTGACTGTTGTGGACCAGGAAGTAGAAAAGATTAGTCAGGATGAAGTGAGGAGGGCATTGAAGAGGATGAAGAGTGGAAAGGCAGTCGGTCTTGATGATATACCTGTAGAGGTTTGGAAGTGTCTAGGAGAGGTGGCAGTAGAGTTTCTGACTGGGTTGTTCAACAGGATCTTAGATAGTGAGAAGATGCCTGAGGAATGGAGGAGAAGTGTGCTGGTGCCCAATTTTAAGAACAAGGGAGTTGTGGCAACTACAGGGGAATAAAGTTGATGAGCCATACAATGAAGTTATGGGAGAGAGTAGTGGAAGCTAGACTAAGGGCAGAAGTGAACATTTGTGAGCAGCAGTATGGTTTCTTGACAAAAAAGTGTACTACAGATGCAGTATTTGCGTTGAGGATGTTGATAGAGAAGTACAGAGAAGGCCAGAGGGAGCTGCATTGTGTTTTTGTAGATCTGGAGAAAGCTTATGACAGGGTGCCCAGAGAGGAACTGTGGTATTGTATGAGGAAGTGGCAGAGAAGTATGTTAGAGTGGTGCAGGACATGTATGAGGACTGTAAGACAGTGGTGAGGTGTGTGTAGGTGTGACAGAGGAGTTCAAGGTGGAGGTGGGACTGCATCAGGGGTCAGCTCTGAGCCCATTCTTGTTGCTATGGTGATGGACAGGCTGACAGATGAGGTTAGACAGGAATTTCTATGGACTATGATGTTTGCAGATGACATTGTGATCTGCAGTGAGAGCAGGGAACAGGTGGAGGAGAAGCTAGAGAGGTGGAGGTTTGTCCTGGAAAGGAGAGGAATGAAGGTTAGCCGCAGTAAGACAGAGTACATGTATGTGAATGAGAGGGACCCAAGTGGAAGAGTGAGGTTACAGGGAGAAGAGATCAAGAAGGCGGAGGATTTTAAGTACTTAGGGTCAACAGTCCAGAGCAATGGAGAGTCTGGAAAAGAGGTGAAGAAGCGTGTCCAGGCAGGATGGAACGGGTGGAGGAAAGTGTCAGGTGTGATGTGTGATAGAAGAGTTTCAGCTAAAATGAAAGGAAAGGTGTACAAAACTGTGGTGAGACCAGCGATTTATTTTCAATAAAATCCTGTTAAAGTAGAAAATGAAAAGTGTTTGAACAAAACTTATTTTGTTTCAAAGTTAAAACATCTGGAACAATCAGGTAAACTGACATCTGTAGCAGAAATCACAGACTAAAACATCTTGTGTCAAGAACACATCTTCTGCTGTTAAGCATGAGTTGGTTTCAAGGAAAACTGGAAGCTATTATTAAACAAACAACAAAAAACACACAAACTGTTTTTCAGACAACACGCACAGAGAGAGAGAGAGAGAGAGAGAGAGAGAGAGAGAGAGAGAGAGAGAGAGAGAGAGAGAGAGAGAGAGAGAGAGAGAGAGAGAGAGAGAGAGAGAGAGAGAGAGAGAGAGAGAGAGAGAGAGAGAGATGCACATTTGTACACAAGTAGTTTACTTCCTGCTTTGAGTGCTGACCCTCCAGGTGTAGGCCTAGTCCGGTGTTGCTGCACTTTGGCCTCATTGTCTTGTCTGCTTTGTCTCAATAACAAGTCTCTCTCTCACACACACACACATGAACACACACTCGCACATGAAACTAGAGCAAGCATGCTGCAAAAACATTTATGATCAGCACCCAGATCGCATTGGTGTGTGTTTGCCTGTGTGTGTGCGTGGACAAACAGGCACAGTGTGTGTACTGCATCTTTTGTGTGTGTGTGTGTGTGTGTGTGTGTGTGTGTGTGTGTGTGTGTGTGTCTTTCTGCCAGGCCTGCACTAATAGTCTTAATGCTTCCTTAGGAGTTGCCCAGAGCTGCATTAGCCTCTGGATGGACCATTGATTTGACGCAAAGAGCCCCAGCCATCCACGCCCCCAGCTCACCACGCACACACACACACACACGCACGCATAAACGCACACACACACACGCACACACCACCCAGCCCCTTAAAGCTCTATATGGCCAGGCTTCCTGTCTCGCGCCCATGGGGTTATCTCCCAATGCAATTAAGGTGCTTTAAAAGTGCATTTTCAGGAAGAAGAAGCATGGGGGGGGGGTAATGAGGGAGAGTGCTGGCTGGACATCTCTGCTGCTGAGTGCAATGGGTAGCCCCCGCTACCGGCCAGACGCTGAGATGGATGGGCACACCCCGACTAAGAGGAGAGCGATGGGGGGAGAGGAAGTGGATACATTATTAGAGGGGGAACTGTGCTTGTGTGTGTAATATTAGAAGGCTGGGGGGCTTATAGTGCAATAATACTTGGAGGAAAATAGGTTTGACTATCATCCTTTCTCTGCTGTAGTAGATGGACCTTGATCATTGATGATGGGCAGATCAATATGCAATTCAAAGTTGATTATATCATTTAACTTATGGGGTTTATTCAGTTAAATTGCTCTTTCAGATGTCATATTGCATCTATTTCCTGCTGCAGCTCGTCATATTGTTTTTTCTCCACAGGAAATAGCCTCACTGATATTTGGAGTGAATATCTTTGATAACAGCGCTTTGGAGGAAGCACCCAAGTGAGACTACAGGGCCTTCTCTGGTAGGATTGATGGAAAAGTGATTATATTTGGAGTAATAGAGTAATAGGGCTTGTGAAATATCAGTCATGGTCAGACCAAAACCCTGAGACACTCATTCTGAAATATTTAAAACAGAACAGGAGCGAGGTTTGATAGAAGAAAAAGAGGCAATGTTCACACGGAAAATACGTACAATGGTAACCCAAATGTCAGAAATCCATTCAAATTATGTATCATGTTATGATAGATCATTAGATACGTCAACCAGGTGGAAAGAGCGTCTACTCAACAGATGGTTGCTAGTTTGATCCCCAGCCAGTCTAGTGTTCATGTCAAAGTATCTCAGTAGGAAAGTGTACTCCAGCACATTTTTGGTGCCAGTCCCATTGAAGAGTGGGAAAAATCTGCTGCACATGTAGGTTTAAGGGAGCAATTTAGATTTGTTGCAATTAATTATGAACTTGATGATATTGTAAAATTGTAAAGCTAAATCGATGAAACACGTTTTTATTTAATGGACAATGGAGTTCAAAAGAACTCATGAAACGTCTTCACAATTATCATTTAACTGACTGATTCATTTTAAAATGTTTTTTCTCTCTCTCTCTCATTTGTTCCTGAATGAAATAATTAATGATATAGTGAATGCAAAGAAATAATTAAAAATCACGCAAATCAGTGATGATATTTTGATCGTGTGCTTACAGGTTGAAGTGGGCTCAGTTTAGTAAAGTGGTGCACCTGCTTGTGCTCGACAGTAAGCCGTTTCCCTGTCCGGATGATTTAGACACATTAGGGTTAATGGGCTAATTACTGCGGCTGCTTGGGCTCTCTTGCTGCATGTTATGCAATATCTGGGAGGATACAGACAATTGGCTTTCAGCATCTGACACAGATGGAGAATGTCTGACTGACTGCATTCCTGCTGCCCTAAGCAATCCTCCAACCCGCTATAGAAGAGACCACATGCTGTGAAAGGGATGGAGGGCTTTCTCAAAAATGTGGGCGCATTGATCTTCCAGTTGGCTCAGGCTGACGGTCTCCATCAGTGTGTGTGTGTCTCTGCGATGTAGTGTTCCCTGACAAAAGAAAAATAAGAAGACAAGGGGGTGTATCCTCTTCTAAAACATGCACACATTACAGATTTATAAGTATAAAGAAGAAGAAATGAAAGATTGGAGAGGTACGTCCAGCAGAGAGGAAGACAGTGCTGATATCCCCCGGGCTCCAGTGAATAACAATCGCTCATCAGCGAATAAAGAAACAAGATGTTTTAGCAAATAAAGGCATGACTAATGCCTCTCTGTCTTCGGTGTGGAGCAGATGAGAGGCAGGCGAAAGAGGAGACGAAAGAGAAAAAGAATAGAATAGCAATAAAAAAGAAGAGAAGAAAAGCAGTTGAGGAGGAGGAGGAGATGGAATTGCTAGCACACTATAAGCTAATAAAGTGGGAGTACACTCCCCTCCCAGCCCGCCTCTGGTCCTGCTCCGCTGCCCTCAGTGAAACTGCTCTGTTTCTGCAATCAATAGCTCCATAATTTCACCCAAATAGCTGCCCTGGCTGCTGTGAAATGGCGACAAATCACAGCCACGGCAGTTTGGTGGCAGCAGCGCCACTGCAGCTCACCGACCTCCAAAGCTCTGACGAAGGGCCATATTCCATTAATCTTCCTGCAGATAACCAGAATGCAAACTGTGAATAAGATTTGTGAAAAAGACAGCAGATCTGTGAGATGAAGAGGGAAAAAAATTAAGAGCGAGTGCAGCGGCACATATTTAGACAGGACTCACAGGCATGGAGGCAATGAGGCATTTTATAGCAGCTGGTTCTGAAGCAAGAAATGGTGTTTTGATTGCTTTGTTAGGTCTGTGGTTGGGGCCCAGAAAAGACTTGGTGGAGTGTTTCTTTTCCTCCTGAGTCACGCATGCTTTGTTTGAGTCACACACCACTGAGGATGGGCACACTATGCATCACAATGATAATGAACGAGCAGGAAGACGGAGGAGAATGTCAGCAATGTGTTAAGGAACATGTGAGAGAAGAATTAAAATTCAGTCATTGTCTCTTTGCCCTAAAGTCTGGAGTTTCTCAGTCCACTAAACATTCATGGAAAACAGTTTTCTCCTTGACAACTGTAGACTTGCTTTAAAAAGAAAAGAAACATCCAATGATGAGGAATGTATGTAACACTCCAGAAGCTCCTTGCTGAGAAAAAATTAGATCTACATCTACAAAGCACATTCAGTATTTGAGGGGATACAGACCACAACCTCCAGAAACTTTGTGAAACAAGATCTGTCAGTCATACTGGATCATCAGGATCTGCCTCCAGGCCACCAAACGGACTGTCCAGAACTCTGTCCAGGTCCTCACTGGTGCAGAAGGGGAGCGGCTGAAGTCCAGCATGAACCAAAGTATGGAGTGTGAACCGATACCTGGAGAGGCGTCAGTTTACCTCTGCAGAGGCCCCTTGAGCAAGACGTGAACCTCAGAAACTGCTACCAGGGTAGCATCGCCCTTCACTCTGCTCTTATTGCATGTCTACAAGCCATTTGTTTGTCTATGTGTGTGTGTGTGTGTTTGTGTGTTTGTGAGAACCCATGCACACATGAGGAGAACCTGCGAACTCCGCACAGAGCCGGACTCAAACCCAGAACCATCTTGCTGTGCGGCGGCAGCGCTACCCACTGCACCACCGTGCCGCCATATATTGGGATATACTTCTGATAATCACTATAGTTATTAGTGATTATCAGAAGGGTCCTGGGTTCAAAAACTGTTCTGTTCTCAAAAGAAAAAAAGATGAGAGACAAAGAGCTTTATTTGTCATTATACACAGGGATGGTACAATGAAATTGAAAGGCCAGATGGAAAGTCGGTCCAGAGCCGCTGCACCCTGGGTGCGCCGCCACTGCGGGCCAACATGACCTAATATTCCTTAAATGCATGCTTTTCCTGATAATGGGGGGAAACAGGAGAACCCAGAGAAAACCCATTCAGACACAGAGAGAACATGCAAACTCTTCACAGAAAGGCCACGTTGGAAATGATGGGGTTTGAACCCCTGACCTTCTAGCTGTGAGGCAGCAGTGCTAACCACTACTCCAACGTGCCGAGGAATAAAGTGCTTGAATTTGACCAAGAGTTCAACTCTAAAATGTTTCATGTTACTCAAAACAGAAAAAGTGATAATATTAACATTTTATTGGGATTTTTACCTCAATGCTGGTAAAATTCTCTGACACCACAGCCTGGTAAGACCTGTCTCCTGAGACAGAAATGAGCTTGGATTTCAGTCTTTGCAAGTCTAAACAAGATCCTTAATTGAATTGAAAAGCTATTAACATCCTTTCAAGATAAAATCTTCAGAGAAGCCTCAAAGCTAAAATCTTTTACTTTCACTCTATCCAATGCGGATGCAGACGCATTATTTTCTGTACTGTGCACCTTCGCGCATTTGCGCATTAACACTGGCCACTTTTGGTAGACAGTCATGTGATACCGTACTTGAATTCTATTGGCTCTATTGGCATCCGGAAGTGCGCTACGTTCTGTGAGTCTCTGACTTACATGAGACACAAAAGTGCTTTAAACAGTCTATCAGAGTGTGGTAAAAGGTAATATAGATAGAAGGTGGTTTAATATCAGTATGGGGAGGGTTCAGAAACATTTGAATTACAGAATATAATAAGATAAATAGATCGTGATCTCAATCGCAGATTCCTTAATCACGTGTGGTTCCTGGAACGCATTAACCGCAAAGAACGGAGAGCGTGAAATGAATTTCCCATTTTTGGTTGAAATTTTACTTTAATGGTGTCAAAGAAAAGTCTCTTCTTGTCCATTTTCCTATAAGTAGGGCCTGTAATGTCAACTTTTTGTCTCTACTGCTCACTGGGGATACTTACCCCATCTTAATAGCATCTAGATCACATTTAAAGCTGTTACAGCAACCATAAGCAGGAAACAGGTCAATATGTTGGCGGTGGTGCTGGGTTTTAAAGAGGAGAGGAAGTGCCGGTCTGGGGTCTATTAGGGAGCATAATCCTGATATAGCTATTGGAATGTGGACACACCTCATAACGCTGGACATAAAAAGGTGCACACAAGCAGAAAACAGACATGCTTATGTATATAAAATATACAGCACAGAAAGCAGAGATATGGTGGCCAGGATGTCTTTGAAGCATGCTTCCGCCGACGCTCTGCTTGCTTTCTAAATGAATCTTGTCATTTGCAGCAGTCTGCCCTGGAAGCGTGCCTGTCCCCTGACGTTAAAGTGATGATTACAATCTCTTACATCCAACTAGTTGGCTGTTATTGAGTTGGAAAATAGAGTATTGTGTTGAACTCCATCAATTCAGCTTTACATACATTCCGCTGAGCTGCTTCAAGTACCAGATAACAAGTGAATGTAAGAGTAGAAGTGGTTCACTCAAAAAGAAAACCTTTATCTTCAGTTTTCCATTTTATTTAAATTTCAAAAGGGAGTTCTCCTTCCATCAGCATAGTTTTCCACAAAATGTGTCCTGATAATCATACTCGTATCAATACTGGTGAAGATTAAGTCACAGGGACTAGCCTGAAGTTAACAACCACTATGGGGGAGCCGGAGTCTCTAAGTCTATTTACTGAAGAGAAATGCAAATGTCATGCGCAGTCATGATAAAACTTTGTCAATGTGAATTAATACATTTGGAATTCATTAGTCAAATAAAAATAACATGATTAAAGATCCAATGAAACAAATGTTACCATTCACCAATAGCTTGAAATAACAGGAAAAGGAATAAATGGAACTTGTTCCAGTATAGTGTTCGTGATGAATTAATAAAGGTGTCCATTGCACCACAATTATGGGTTGAGTTGGGTTGGGTTGTTCAACAGGATCTTAGATAGTGAGAAGATGCCTGAGGAATGGAGGAGAAGTGTGCTGGTGCCCATTTTAAGAACGAGGGAGATGTGCAGAGTTGTGGCAACTACAGAGGAATAAAGCTGATAAGCCATACAGTGAAGTTATGGGAAAGAGTAGTGGAAGCAAGACTAAGGGCAGAAGTGAACATTTTTGAGCAGCAGTATGGTTTCATGCCAAAAAACAGAGTACTACAGATGCAGTATTTGCTTTGAGGATGTTGATAGAGAAGTACAGAGAAGGCCAGAGGGAGCTGCATTGTGTTTTTGTAGATCTGGAGAAAGCTGATGACAGGATGCCCGGAGAGGAGGAGAGGAGGAGGTGGGACTGCATCAGGGATCAGCTCTGAGCCTCTTCTTGTTGCTATGGTGATGGACAGGCTGACAGACGAGGTTAGACAGGAATCTCCATGGACTATGATGTTTGCAGATGACAGTGTGATCTGCAGTGAGAGCAGGGAACAGGTGGAGGAGAAGCTAGAGAGGTGGAGGTTTGTCCTGGAAAGGAGAGGAATGAAGGTTAGCCGCAGTAAGACAGAGTACATGTGTGTGAATGACAGGGACCCAAGTGGAAGAGTGAGGTCACAGGGAGAATAGATCAAGAAGGTGGAGGATTTGAAGTACTTGGGGTCAACAGTCCAGAGCAATGGAGAGTCTGGAAAAGAGGTGAAGAAGCGTGTCCAGGCAGGATGGATCAAGTGGCGGAAAGTGTCAGGTGTGATGTGTGATAGAAGAGTTTCAGCTAAAATGAAAGGAAAGGTGTACAAAACTGTGGTGAGACCAGCGATGTTGTTTGGTCTAGAGACAGTGTCACTGAAGAAAAGACAGGAGACAGAGCTGGAGGTAGCAGAGATGAAGATGCTGAGGTTCTCTCTGGGAGTGACCAGGATGGATAGGATCAGGAATGAGTACATCAGAGGGACAGCACATCTTAGAGGTTCTGGAGATAAAGTCAGAGAGGCCAGACTGAGATGGTTTGGACATGTCCAGAGGAGAGATAGTGAATATATTGGTAGAAGGCTCCTGAGTTTTGAACTGCCAGGCAGGAGGCCTAGAGGAAGACCAAAGAGGAGGTTTATGGATGTAATGAGGGAAGACATGAAGGTAGTTGGTGTGAAAGAAGAGGATGCAAAGGACAGGGTTAGATGGAGGCAATTGATTCGCTGTGGCGACCCCTGAAGGAAAAAGCCGAAAGGAAATGAAGAAGAAGAAGTCCATTGCACCACAATGAAGCACCATTTATGTTAATTTAATGACTCAATTCAACATTCAATTTACAATGATGAGATAGGAGATATGTGAGATATGAGCCATCGCTCTGTCCATATTTTGTTCAACATACGTGGAATCATCAGCTGAGACCGGATCTCGTTTTTTTCCACCACGTGTTGGTGGATGGATACAACATCAGACCGCATCTTGTTCTCGTTGGTGAAGTAAAGCTGTAGCTCGTGTTCTCATAACTTTTTTGTTTCTCTTCATACTTCATTATTGTTTGTGTAACTTAATCTATAATTCACAGTTAAAGTTTGCATGTCTATTGGTTGATTTTTCCCCCATAATTTATGGGGTTGGGGGATTATTTACGAGGCTGAAATGAATGAGTATAATTTTAGTTCTTTAAAATGGGAACTTAGTACAGAGCCCCTAAGGTGACATGAAGGAAAAAAAAGGCAGCTGGATCCCACAGGAGTGTCCCTGAGGCAGGCAAGGCGTCTTAGACGGCGGGACTACTTCTCTAAAGGGCCCAACTTCATCTGGCACATCGACTCCTATGATAAACTCAAGCCATATGGCATTTGTATTAATGGAAGTGTCGATGGTTTTTCAAGGAAAATTGTCTGGCTAAATGCTTTGACAAACATGAAATGGCAGACATAAAAACATGTTATATGATGGCACTGTGAGCTGCTGATGGGCATTTTAGTTGCTATCTTATTTATAACACTGTTGTTATGAGCAAACATGTCAGTTATATTGAGATGCAAAAATCTCACTATGTTCTTCAAGGTATTTAATATTAAAATGAATGTAGATCACATTCTTGATTCATTTTTATCAGTAAGATGATCTTCACCACTGATGGAATATGTTCTAGAAGTTGCATGTATGACAGAAAAGCATAGAAATTTGTGAATGCACAAAACATTTTCTCATTTTGTAGTACTGTGATGTCAGGAGGTGCTATAAAAATGAACAGTACAAGCTCTTGATTTCTTCTTCAGTGTGAAGACATTTTATTGGTTACTAGCATGAACTGAACATTTTAACAACTCTAACAAAGTGCAGCCTTGAAGTTGAGTTTGGGTCAAACAGTAAAGTCAAATTGAGGTTATTTAATCATGGTATGCTTCAATGCTGAAATAGGGCTCACAGCCAACCACATGACAGAAAAAAAACTAACAAAAGAATGTAATCAGAACAACAATGATGCATGTTTATATTAAGCCCTTATAAGGACAGTTCTCAAAAATTCATAGAATATCCATTTCAAGGCAGTTGCTGGACAGGATGTTGTCAAATTCAGTGCGAAATTCAGCTTACGACCCATAAGTGCATGGTGGTTCAAGAGCTGCTCCACAGGTGTGAGCCACCGGTCTCCTGCTGAGCCCTATGTCAGCACTGAAGCACACCAGGACTTTCTCAACACAGATGACAGATGAGTCTGTGCAGAAACGAGAGATTTTCTCAGCTTGGACTTGGTCAGAATTTTTCACGTATCGTTGTAAATGGTTAAAGGTTGTTTCTTCTGTCTGAGACAGAAGTGTTTTTGTTGTTTCAAGCAGCTTGCACACTCGTTTGCCTGTTGGATCATAAATTACATCAGTTAATCGCAAAACTTTGTAGGGGCCATAAAAGGCGGCTGTGCGGAAGTGCAAAAGTAGCATCTCGCAAAAGTAGTGCTAGATCTCTCAAAGATGGAGCTTTTTTTTTCTCTCTCCATGCCTTTTTTTTCTCCATGTCACCTTAGGGGCTCCGTAACTTAGAGGTCAGTCAGGGAGCAAATTAAACTTGTATCTAGAGGTTCTACTGTAGATGATTCAGTATCACTACTAAGTTGGTATTGAGTGTGATTGGCTATCTTTCAACTACCTCTGGCCCCCTAGGGATCCTCTACAGGGTAAGCAGTTACAGAAAATGACTCAATGATAGCAGGACTGCAATGATTACACATCTATACAGAACTCCTTTTCCATTGATATCCAAAAATCTATCCAAGTCATTTGTGAATGTTGTTTTTAATGTGTGATCTCCTGATCCCTGTATGTCTCTGCTGTGTTAACAATAGGAAGTGATGAGCTTTCCAGTGAATGTGACTTCCATGCAGTGGCTCAGTTGGTAGAGCGGGTCGTCCAATGATCACAGGATTGGCGGTTCGATTCTCCCGCCCAGCCACCTCAGAGTGTGAACTGACAGTGGCAGGTGTCGGAGCACTGCTGAGGCACCCATGAGCAAGGCGCCATGTCCTTTACAAGTTGCTCATTAGGGCGCACAACATAGGAGCTGACCCCCTTGTGTGTGTTATGTGTGTGCGTGCTTGCGTATATATATATATATATATATATATATATATATATATATATATATATATATATATATATATATATATATGCAAGCACGTATGCATAGTATGTATATATATATATACACACTATGCATATTATATGCATATATATATATATATATATATATATATATATATATATATATATACATACTATACATAGTATATGATTAGACTTTATTGAATTACAAGATTGTGTTCTTAACTTCCCTTCAGGTATCAAACAGTATTCAAAATAAAAAACATTTATAGTTACAGCCACAATAATGACAAAATAAAACAAGATGTCACAGAAAAATACGTGTGAAAAAAAACTTTTGGTTTCATTAGAGACAAGGAGAACTCATTTTTAAAGACCTCAGCTGACTAAAAACATTACTTTGACCCTCTCAGTACCAACACTTGGTCAAGTATTGTGGTTTGGAATAAGGTTGGGAGTTCAGCCACCATCAGAACTGAAGAAGCCTCTTGGATGAGAGACGAAATGTCATCAAAAACTTTCGTAAAGTCCAGTGGATTGATTTAAACAGCTTTGGGCATGCCACTAGTGTTTACTTCATCAGGGCCTGTACACACTACATATGCATGACTAAAAACTAACTGTGACCTAGAGTGTACTGATTTCCCTTCAGGGATCATTAAGAAGTAAAAAAAGTAAATACATTTTGAAAAAATTGTTTTTACAATGCATAAAGTAACTAATTGTCTACATAACAATGCAGAGTTCATTTTACCTCAAGAAAGTAGTGCATCCCTGGGATGCGCTTTAAGAAAAATTTGTGCATCCCTACATGACGTTTATGCATCCCAAAAGTAATAACAGAATATACGGTAGAAGCGTACACAAGGATTGAGTTTTGCCAATAGCACAATATAACTGAACACTATTATAACTGTTAATTTAAATTTTTTTATTAATATTGATGTCATAACTATTTAACTAAAAAGAAAAAAGAGTAAAATTGTACATTAGTTTTATAAAATTGTTAGGTAGTCATCAAAAAAGTTTTAAAAATATAGAAAGATGTAATACAGTTTTTTTTTTCACTTCTGCTTTTCACTCAATAGTTTTCTTTGCCTTTAATTCATATACAGTGGTACCTCTACTTACGAAATTAATTAATTCTCAGTCATCAAGATCATAGTTATCCAAAATCTGTTTAAGTCAATCCACTGGATGTTAAGAAGGTTCGTAAGTAGAGACACGTTTTCCATGAAAATGCCCTAATCTGTTCCAAGTCCAAAAAATTCAGACATAAATGTTTTATACAGCATAAAAATGCATCAAAACATGTAACAAATACATGTTACAATTATATTATTACACAATAAATGAGAGTTGTGCACAATGTAAAAAAAACAAGAAAATAGATTAAAGGATAAAAATGACGGTCATTTACCTTTTAACTGCTGTCCTCATTGTTTTTTGCCCTCTTTGGTTCATGCCCTCTTGCCCCACCATGAACAACAGAGTGAATTCCATTCCTCCTTCTGAACTTCTCCAACCACACACACAATGCCTTAAACTCCTTAAACTTCCTTTTGTTTTAATAACGTGGTGATTATAGATGCATTACGGACGCGTCCCTTTTTCACGCTTTTCTATCACCTCTTGCTTTGTACGGAAAAAAAAAATCCTCTTTTCTCCGTCACTTTCTTGGGGGTACTCTAAAAGTACTCTAAAGGTTAATATATTTATGTAAAACTATTAGAACACGTCACGGGTTGAGGGCTGAATAACGAGGACGCTGCATAAAGGACGCTGCATAGAGCTACACATAGAGGTCCCTCTTAGCCAATGGGATGCCAGGATGCTAGGTAATAGCCAATGACAGAGCAGCTATAAGAATGTTGCGATCAGGAACCTATGGGAGCTACGAGTAGCAGCCCATAGTGAATTTTTACCTTTCATAACTCAACATTTCTTTCGGGAATAAAGACAATATTTTCTACTTATGAAAAATTTCTTAGAAAATTTCGTATGTACAGACATTCGTAAGTAGAGGTACCACTGTACTGTATTCTCCTGTGGACACTGCACCAAGCTGACAGAGCCTTTTCCATACACATTTCAGTAATATCTGTCAATAATATCTGTCTCTTTTTCTTGATTAACTGTTGATTGTTTTTTATGCAAGAAAAGCACTCATAGTCACTTGGTTTTTCTCCAACTTTTAGATATTTTTCGGAGTCATGGTGATAATCAGTTGATCGATCAATCGATCAGTCGATCAACCTTTTTTTTGTATAGTGCTTAATCACATCAGCAGACATTTCAAAGCGCTTTAACAGACAGAGAGACTCAACGTGACTCTCCAAGGAGTAGTGACGTGTGGTGAGGTTTATGGCTGGTGAGGCACTGACTTCATCATAATCAGATTTACAAACATATGAACCTACAGTTTAGCTTATTTACCATTTAATTAGCAACAGTGAGTGGGTTATATTTAAAGTCTCATAGCAGAATTATTTACACGTACAAACTTTTAACACACAAATAAGCACATTTGATGCAGAAGACAGGGTTAGATGGAGGCAAATGATTCGCTGTGGCGCCCCCTGACGGGAAAAGCCAAAAGGAAAGGAAGAAGATTTTTTTAAAAACGTTGTTATGTTGTTACTTACATATTTGTTTATATGTCATGTTTACTTACAAATGAAGTCCATGTGCAGCTCCTTTTGAACAAAAGCATCTAAAAAAATTTGAGTTGAGATATGTAATCCTCCATTTTTATCGTAAGGCAAGGCGAGCAGAAAAAACAAACGGCTGCACCTGACTCCCTGACTATACGTAGATTGTAGCTTGCTGTCACTTATTCTGTGGCAGAGGAGTCCCAAGAAGAATCCATGGGATTACCAGCGCCCCCTACCATGAGGCAGGAGAACTGCGTGCGTCAATTAGTGCCTCTTCGCAGCCGTTTTAGGACTGCTCAACTCACGAAAGACGTTACACACATACAGTTGTTGACAAAAAACACAGTACATTATACACCTGGGAAAGAATGCTAATGTTGTATCCATACTAGGGCTGTCAGTGTAACGCGTTAATTAGATTAATTAATTATGCTGCAAATTAACGAGCTATAAAAATTAACGCAATTAATTGTGAGTGGCAAGTCAATGCGCAAGCATTTTAAATTTGGCCCATTGAGGGACTCGTAGGCTGCGCCACTAGTCAAAAGCAGGGTGACTGACAACAGAGATGGACGCGACACAGGAGAGCGAGGTAAGCCCACTCGGACCTTTGGGAGGAAAGTTTATTTATAAAAAGAACAAAGACTGGACTATCAACAAAAACCCAGTGATATGTACCTTTTGTAAAAGAGCATTTTCAAATCACCGAAGCAGCTCCAGACTAACGTATCATTTAAATGTAAAACATGTCAAGGACACAGAGTTGAACGTTAGCTTACCCTTTTAAAGGAAAAGCCTGTTGGCATCTTGCTATTGATGTTGCCTTATTTAGAGGCATGTTATACTATTCATATTGAATTGCTGTATTGAATCAGCTTTAGTATTCATTTTGATTGAGAGTCTGCTTATATGCCTATTTGAGACTCTGCCTTATTTTATTTCTGAATTGTATTTATTTTATTGAACTGTATTTGTATTGCATTTTTGAGAAATGCACCTGGCCTAATTGGTTTGTTGATGTGCTTGGCCTTTTCTCTTTTGAATTTCATTTATAAAGCACACTTAACCAATAAAAATGTGGATTTCAAAAATCTTCTCTTCTTGGTCTATTCTATTGATTAGTCACGCACTACAATTTTGTTATGTCCTAGAATTCAAATTCTTTATTTGGGGCCCTTTAGCAGGTATGAGATTAACATGCGATGAATTAGATTAATTAATTACAAGTCCTGTAATTAAGTAGATCAATTTTTTTTTTTTTTTTTTTTGGATCCGCTGTGCACTGGCGTCGTGCCCGGAGTGTCCCCTGCCTCACGCCCTGAGACTGCCGGGATAGGCGCCGGCTCCCCCGCGACCTGCGTTTGCGGATTAAGCGGTTTAGCAGATGAATGAATGAATGAATTTTTTTGATCGCCTGACAGCAATAATCCATACACTAACATGTGGTAAAGAGCAAGATCCTGTCTCATCTGATGTTGTATACATCTGTTATTGACTGTACAGTATACAGTATATGATTATATAGGACGTTCTTGCTATGAGCTAACAGCGCTACACGCTACTCCAACGTGACACCCCCTGCTATGATTCATTGTTCATTATTGTTAACAACTTCACCATGTGACAGATCCATGGAGACAATTTCACAATCATCAGTCCAACATGATGCAGTGTAAAAATCAATGAAGACAGCCAACACAGCCTCAGATTCTTCCACACATCATCCTTTCATTTTATCTTGAGTGAATGTCACTCAACTGCGGTCTGCAGTTCAGACATTTGCAGACCGCAGACTAGCTGCCACCAGCTTAATGCTGGTTCCTCTAAGCAGTTAAACTTGATTTATGGCTAATTACATTTGGGCCTTGAGCAAAGGAAGAACACAGTGTCCACTTTAATATCCATTTTACCAGTTGGACAAGTGACCACTGACAACAAAAGTAATGCATTACTGGATTTTCAGTCAGTGTGAGAAAATAGAACATTCCACTAAATGTATATTAACAGGAATTAATGGGTATTATAATTACTTAGCTTTAAGTTCAACTGTCAAAACTTATTTTTCAGTGTTGATCTTCTTTAGTGTATTGGTGTTTATTGTTGGATTGCTGAACTATATCAGTCATTCTTTTTGTGATCTAGCTTCTATGCACAAGTAGTCATCAACATACGAACATATTACTGACGAACATTCAGAGATCCAAATAAACACGCGCCAACATCGACTATTGTCCTGCAGTTCCCCTTTCTACCACAACATCTGCTGAGTTGTTGTTCCTTTTAGCATCTCAGAGTGTCAGGCTTTGCACCTTGGATACTTTAGTGTTTATCATGGATGACAAAGCAAAGGCTGGTGAAGATAGCAATAGTGGTGACCATCTCTCTGATGACAACTCTGACTCTGACCGACAATAACTCCTTCCTCCTCCTGTTCTTTTTTTATTAAAGGAAAAAAATGCTTTTACAACAGACTTTACCAATTTCGTCTCATTTGCAACATCAATGACATCCAAAAAAAAAAACCCAAGCTGTTGGCTAAAAGCCAGAATCCAATTTCAATGCCTCTGTCATCACAATGTGTTTTCAAACGTTTCATACATTGAATTGGTTGCATATTGTTGTTTGAGCCGTCCATTCAGTCCCAATAGACGTTTGTGTCGGCACACGTCTCCATAACTTCATCTTGAGTTAACGTAGCTTGATGTGTAGTGACCTTTAGCAGTGCTTTGCCACAATATAGTGATGATATAGTGATATGGTGGTGATATTTGATGACCCTTTACTCTAAAGGTAAGCTACATGCTACATACTACAATACTGCACAGTGGGTCGTCAACATCAACAGCTGGTTGTTGTTGTTGGGTGTGCTTAAAAAACTGGTGGAGAGTTCCTGGAAGTGTTTTATTCTCCTCCTCAAGGATTAAATTAGAAGAAGTAAAAGTTGACCATAAACTAATCTGAATTCAAAACAATCTTGTAAACAATCTTGTAAATTAAGTGTAAGTGATGCTAAACATTAGATAGTAAAACAATATGTACGTGTTTTGATATCATCATTTGTTTTAATTCTTAATTATTGTAATTATGTTTTCATGTATTTTATGTATGGTATTTGTATGGTATATAATATCAATTTTATAATGTATATTTCATAATGTCCACAGTTTTAGGAGTCTTTAAGAGTCTGACATGCTGCTTCACCTCTTCATCCACCCACCTCTCCAGCCTCTATTCATCGTCTCAGGCTTTGTGCATTCCAAAAGGTAATGTCGGCTTTGCAATTTTCGTACACTGTGAAATATTCATGTATGCAAGCAAGCCTGTGCTGTGGTGTTTTACACCTCCACACGGTGCTGTGACGGGCAGACAGTCTGTTATACAATAAGAGGATTCTCCCCGGAGAGGTCTGGTAAAGGCTGCGAGCTAAAACTGAAATCGCTCTCTGTCAAGGAGGAGGATGTTTTTGTTACGGCTGCAACTGAGGAGAAAGTGATTGAAGGCTTTAGAGAGGAGAAGGGGTGGTAGGGGTGATAACAGGGCTTGAGAGGAAAAGAGATGAGGGATGAGAAGTTGGAGGGTGATGAGAGCAACAAAGAGGTTGTGGTTCAGGCAATGATTAAGCGTCACAAGTACACACAGTAACATGAGGATTACTTGTTCTCTTCAGGACACAACATGTAGTCTTAGCCGCTGAAGTTTAAGTCATCGGTCCTGGAAGTGTCTTTGCACTTCTAATTTGTGTCTTAACTAATGTAAAGCAGTGCCTTACTGGACTCCAGTGGATTTACGGTGGGACCCGGAAGCTCTTCATTACCAGAAATTATAAAATGATCTTACAGCATGGACAGATAATATCTTGAGAATTAAGCCTTTTTCTCCCCAGAATCAGTTCTTATTTACTAAAATACTATTATTGCACGGAGTTTATCTATCCAATTTCTGGTTGTTATGGGTTTAGCACCTGTTTCATTTTATTCTATAGGCTCTCTCCTCATGGTTCATGTTTTGCTTTTCACTTCTTGTCTTTTTTCTCCTCCCGTCTTTGTGATTGCTCCAATTACTGGATATAGTCCATGTTCCCACATTCATCCATCAGGTTGCCTCCATTTCCTGCCTTTGCTCATTGTATTTTGCTGTCTGGTTGTCCCTGATGCTCGCTGGTTGTTGTTTTGTGTAGTTCATGTATTCCCCCATAGTCTACTCTAGCACCTCTTCTGTTTCTGTTACCAAATTAATGTTGTGAAAAGTCACTTTTTCTATTCCTTGCTTGATTGATTGCAAGATGGTGAAAAAAAACAAAAAACAACACCAAAGCTTTGAGTAATTACTGCTAACTACATTACAGTTGGTGTTATGTACATGAAACTAGTTCAACATGTTCTGTGAGACTTTAGAATACACCATGTGTGATTCTCACCAAACAAGATCAAGAATTCTCCATTTCATTGTGTTGTGTTTTACTACCAACTGGACTGTGATCTGATTATGAAAAGAATGAATAAATGTTTAATTTCTTAATTTGTCATGAATTGATGTGGAAGAATTTCAACTCTTAGCTAAAAATACACGACTGAAAAAAACCTTGTATTTATTGTTAATGTAACACTAAAATATGATGTAGATCACATTTCCTCATATCTTACAGGACGTTGTAAAGCATGATTAAGACATGCTGCTTACTCAGACTCAGATTAAATGAATTCAACTGTGATGTCACACATATCGAATCACAATAGAAGCTAAACTAATTGATAATAGCATCAAACCAGATGGATAATTAATCTGAAAGGAACCTGTTAAAGTGGGCCATTACAGTAGAAAATGTGGTTTTATGAAACCACATAAACTTTATTGTCTGTGTTTATCACATGTAAATTACGTGGACATCTGTACAGCAGACTGAAGAAATGGAAGTATCTTAACCGTCCCTGCACACACGGAGCATTAAAGATTAAGCATAGCAGTAATATTCCTGATGACTTTAATGCTAGATTATTAAAATTTGGGTTTAGGATGAGGGAAGGATGGCAGCAGTGAGGTCAGTAATATTAACTCAGCACAGTTGGGATTACAGTTTCAACACAAGTGGTTTGGGTTAGCATGTTCCTTACATCCTAAATTCTTTTGTTTCCTTCCGCAGTTCCAACATGTGCAGTTTAAGTGACTGGGAGACTGTAGTTATATGAACGGGAGTGAAGATGATCCTACACACAAACCCTGAATTTACATCAGTCTGTAAACAACTAACAAAAAGTCTGAATGGAGAATCATTTATAATTAGCAAAACAGACAGTTGCGAGTAATAAAAATACTACTCGTGCTAATCATCATTATCATCATGATCATCATGATCATCATCCCAGTCCCTGAAACCCCCACTCATCTCACCACAACGACAGCAAAGGAGCCCCACAAAGGTGTGTGTGTTCAGCCCACTGCTCTCCATCCTTCTGACCCACGACCGCATCATCATGTCTGTGGATGACTCAGCTGTAGTGAGCATCATCATCAACAATGATGAAACCAACTACAGAATGGAGGTGAGTCCACTGGTGCAGTGGTGTCAGGACAAGAATGTCATCCTCAACATGGACCAGACATCTCTCATAGACTAATAACACAACATCACAGGCCAACAAATCACCTCTACTTTCTCTGGAAACTATGAGGACCACAAGTCTCACCTCTGTGGGAAACTATTGAGAGTGTCCACCCTGCCTGCAGCACTGTGTGGTTTAGAGGCAGCTCTACCTCCTGCTGAAAGGCCAATGCAACGTATAGTGAACACAGTCAGACAGATGGCCGGCGCTCCTCTGCCCTCCCTGACCAACATCTTCCCTTCACTCCCTAGTGGTGGGGGAGGAGAGTGGTGGTGGGGCAGAACTATCTGCCTCTCTCTCTCTCTCTCTCTCTCTCTCTCTCTCTCTCTCTCTCTCTCTCTCTCTCTCTCTCTCTCTCTCTCTCTCTCTCTCTCTCTCTCTCTCTCTCTCTCTCTCTCTCTCTCTCTCTCTCTCTCTCTCTCTCTCTCTCTCTCTCTCTCTCTCTCTCTCTCTCTCTCTCTCTCTCTCTCTCTCTCTCTCTCTCTCTCTCTCTCTCTCTCTCTCTCTTCCTTTTATTTCTTTTCCACCCAACCGGTCAAGGCAGATGGCCGCCCAAAAGTATCTGGGTTTGTAGAAATTACATATATTATTTTTACATGATAGTAAAATGTCTATAACTGGGGGCATCATTCCTCTGGAGAACTGGTGTCTGTTAATACCTTCCATTATTGACATTTTAAAGGTGAACAGCACATTGTGCTCATATATCTTTCTTTACTTAATGATTACACAGCATTGCCTGAGGATCCCCACATGGGTTAATCTGAGCATGACATTGTGAGAACTCTATTGTGAGACACAGTAAATCCCTTCCCTCCATTTATTCAGTAACGTTTTGTTCTATTAACAGTTCAGTAAAGCAGAAACACAGTGGAATAATCTCTGTGAGGGAACTGTTCCTTAAATACTCAAGGGAGGCTGAATTCATAACATATTCTCCTCTAGAGACACGTTCTTACTGTCAGCTTTCAAAATATTGTTTTTGCGTCAGGATTTGTGAAGTCTGCTGTATAAAAACCACCAGTGAAGTATTACTTCAGCATGTCCGACCTCTCAGTGATGCTTTGGACCAAACTGTTATGTTCCTTTTTCCAAGGCTACAGTTAAAACTGTTGTTTACTTTTCTAAATAAAATAAAAGCGGTACAAGACAACTGAAGAGTTGTGGCATTCATTATAGTCTGAACCACAATCAATGATCTGATTTATATACTGTATTCAATGGAGATGCAGCATGGAGCTGGAGATGCAGGGAGATTCCAGGTCAGCAGAACATTTGCCTATTTATATAATTTCATTACATCATGAAAATAACTTTTCATAGAGATATCTACATTACAATTGAACCTATGGGACATGCAGGTTGTTGTTTGTCGTGGATGAGGCTGTATAAAAATGAAAGTTTCATGAGTTGGAAGTGGATGATATAGAGGAAGAGGCCAAAGCAGGAATGTTTTAGTCCTGCAAACAAACTTCACTATCATTATTATTACAGTAATTTTCACACTGTAAGGCGCACCAAAATGCCTTCAATTTTGTCAAAAGTGTGTCTTATAATCCAGTGCACCTAATAGTCCAGTACGCTTAATAGTCCAGTGTACCTAATAGTGTGGACAATACTGTACTTGTCATTATTATTATCACAGCAACCTTCTCCCCTGACTCCTGAGCAGTGACTTCCTGTCCTGGAAACACCTCCTGGTTTGTTTGACTATTATTTGATTTTACAGAATGTATTTGTTGGCCTAAATTACTAGTGTGATTTATTAGGAGACAGGCTAAAGTTGGCCCAGCACTGAAAAAAGAAATCTCAATGAAATAAAAAGAGTGATAGTTTGGTGTGCTCTAGGCTCTTCCTCAAAGTGAGGGCTGTTGTGAGGATCTCTATAAATAGTTACGACTATTTTAAAAGCAGGACAAACACGTTACAATCAAAGTGAATGCAGTAAAATGGATGTGTAAGAAACAGCTGGGGTTTCACCTTCTTCTCCTGTATCAGAGATCTCTGTTACGTAGTCATGACTTGCCAACTCACGGAAGGCATTATGGGCTGAAAGGGGTGGGAGTTGGGGGTAAGATGTGAAAACCGCAGCTGAAGTCCATGTGACACGTCTCCAGATCCCAATATAAATATAATAAATACCACACACTGGGCATTTTTGTCAGTCAGTGGTGGAGAAGGACACCTGTCACCTGTTTGGTCCTATCTACCATTAACTGCTCGAAAGCCTGACAAAATTATTTCTGTCCGTCCGTCTATCGTAAAGCTCGCTGCATCCTTCTAATTTCTTCACCTTTGTCCACATGTACTTAAATACTGTACTGCATACTGTACTAAATACTGTACTTAAGTACTGTACTAAATACTGTACTTAAATACTGTACTGAATACTGTACTTAAATACTGTACTAAATACTGTACTAAATGCTGTACTTAAAGGGACAGTAAAGTTAATTTTAAGTGACATATATGTTATTCATCATAATGAAAAATAGAAGAAAAAATTAATTTTATATGTGTAGCATAATCCCTTTGGTCAGAAAAGCATCAAATATGCGCCGCAGCAGCTTCCGCATTCAGTGGGCGTCATACGTCACTGGAGCCCATCATAGCTTAGCAGCCATAAGACACAATGCAGCTCTAGACGCTAACTCCAAAAATATCAATGTTACCTGAGCGGTGAACGGTTGTGTCAACAGAACAGCAAGAAAACACAAAGAAAATGACCTTTTTTGAACAAAGGGATGATGCTACACATATAAAATTTATTTTTACTTCTATTTTTCATAATAATGAATAACATATAAGTCACTTAAAATTAACTTTACTGTCCCTTTAAATACTGTACTGAATACTGTACTAAATACTCTACTTAAATGCTGTTTTATCTATTGACTGTGCAGTACTTTGGAAACTTTGTGTTTACTTGTGCTATATAACCACCCGATATAAACACCAGACACATTGTGTTGGGTGTTTTTTGATAGAAAAAACTTTTGCCTTGCCCTCCGTCTCCGCCGAACCCCTAAAATCCTACTCACCAAACCCCTAGGGTTCGATCGAATCCAGGTTAAGAACCACTGTTCTAGAATCCTCTAGATCACGTGTGGCCCACCACATCATTTTATGTGGCCCGAGGGCATTAAAGGTCAGAGTGTCTAAAAATAAATAGGTCAAAAGTGTGCTTTGACCAAAACAACATTTTCCACAAAGCAAATTAAACGAGTTATGTCATTACAGAGAAACAAGCAAACATTTTTCTGTGCAACTGTAATGTTTGTAACTTGAATAAGTAATAACTTCAGAGACATTAAGGAGTAGTTACATGTAAAGTATGTTACATTACATTGAGTTACATTTAGTTACATTTACTAGTTACATCTGGCCCATCTGGCAACAGCTGTGATGCTGATCTGGCCCTCAGTGAAGATGAGTTTGACACCCCTGGTCCAGATGGTGCTAAATGTCAGGTTGACTTGCAATAAGAACATCACAGTTGATGCCTCCTCATGTTATCAAGAACATCAGATTTCTCCTTGACTTCTGGATCCGTTTCACACAACAAAACATGAGATGGAGGATAAGCCAGGATCCGGAGGAGCAAGGAGCAGCTCTGATGGAGAGACATCTCCACCGCAGAGCGCCGTGCTCATTGTGCTGCCGTGATTAAAGCCTTTAGCATCCACTGGCTCAGTTAACAGGCAGGGAGGGAGGGGGGTGAGGATGGATTCTAAGGGAGGCAACCTGGGGGAGACAAGAGACGGAGAGGAGAAGTGGATGCACGTGAGGAGGAGACGCAGGAGCTGCTCTCAGCACCTCCTCACCCAACAGCCTCAAGTTGTTAGGGCGCCTCCAATCTGCTCAATGTGTACGTAAACACACACACACACACACACACACACACACACACACACACACACACACACACACACACACACAAACACACACACACACACACGACATGGTGATGCACACTTTGACACAGTTTGATGTGTTTTTAATGGAAAGTCAAACAGGTCATATTCATTGTGTGTGTGTGTGTGTGTGTGTGTGTGTGTGTGTGTGTGTGTGTGTGTGTGCGTGCGTGTGTGTGTGTTTGTGTGTGTGTGTCAGGAGAAAGCCGGTGAGAGGAGGCTAACAGCATATTAACAAGAGTAGGTGGGAAGAGAAGCTTACTGCCTATTTTACAGCAATTAAACACTGCAGGCAGATTTAGCATATAGTCTGCTGCACCTCCCCCATCTTTCTTTGTGTCTGTTTCTTTATCTCTGTCCTCCACCTCTCCCTTCTCTGTCTATACCTTCCTGAATGTTTCCTCTGTGCATCTCCTCCTCTCCCTCGACTCCCTGATCTTCCTGACTTTAACCAGACATGATTTGACTTCCTCTTCTGCAATAATGGCATGTCTTTTTGGGTTTTTTTTACATTACCACAACAAACATTTGTCACATTTATGATCATGACTGCAGATTTCCCCCCAGTCTATTTCTCACAGTCTTTATTGATTTGTGAAAATAAAAGATAGTGTTTCTTCCATCATTTGTAAACAGCCTGTATTTAAATGGTATTTATAATTAGTCATTGCCTTGATGGTTGTCTATGTGAGTCAGCACCTCTCCTTTGGCAGACTCCCCTGTGGCCAACAGTTCACACAGTCACTACTGTCATCACTAACACAACAACAGCCTGACATCTCTGAACACAAACATAGTGTGTCTGCTTCCACGCTGATCTCACAACCTCTTAACTCTGATAGCACTATGATCGCAGATCACATGATGTTTTTAAACCATTCTTACAAAATAAAGTATGTCACATGGATTGCTGTGCCTAAGTTTACGCGACAGTATAGATGTCGCGTAAACATCTATGCTGTTGGCTCCAAATAAAAACTGCCTTGCGGTTTGTATTTGGAGCCGATTGACCCCGGAAAACCGGAGATATGATCGTTTACATTTGATCTAAGACAAGCGGTTCAAACGGCTCCTTATAATCAGCCGGCAGACGCCGTGTTTCTGTCCGTGTAGTCACCATCGTACAAGCGGTGACTCATTTATTCACGTGATTCGAACATGTCTCGCGATTCGTGCATTTTGTCACGTGATTTAAACATGTACCGTGATTGGTGCATTTCAAGTGGCACTGTGTCTTATTTTGAAAAACTCCTTTGAAGAGTGGCACAAGTGACACAAACTGTACAGTATATAGTTATGTTAGAAGCCTATGGCAAACTTTTACGAGCTCGAAATCAATTCAATCAGTATGTTTTTGGTTTTTATGTGCAATAAGATACAATTTTTACATTTTCAAATTTGACTGTGTGTCTATTTTGCCCCAATATGTCAATATAGTAAGTTATAGGGCAATAAAAACTATCTCTTCATATAGCTGAAGTTGTGCTGAAGATAAACATACCAAGTATGGGTATGTTAAATCATTTCTAATGTGGTATGAGACAAATATCAAAGGAACCAAAAAACGGTAAGAGAGGGAGTCAACACTTAACATTTACCAGCATCAGACTAAATCTGAGTGATGACATCCATGGTGGAGACACTACAGCTACGTGGATGATGTCTTCCTGTGTCTCTGGCAGTGGGGGGGACACAAGGACAAGGGAATAGTTTGAGCGTTCAAAGAGAGAGCACCCCGAATGATCAGAGCAGTGTTACCTTCAGTCCTGCTCCTGTGATTACTCCTCCTCCATAGGTCAGCTCCTCTTCAGCTACATCCACGTCACCAGGCTAAAGTGACTCCAGTTTGATTCTTTTGTGTTAAGGTGAACCAAATCAGATTTGAGTCATTTTCATATGTGGTCCTTGATTGTATTTCTATCCTACTTGTGACCACGTGACGTGGATAAGAGAGATCAGACTGGAGTTTCAGAGGCTTTCTGCAGATAGGTGTGTTTGGAGCGCATGTAGTACATTCAGTACACCATAGTACATTCTGTACTACAGTGTTTCACTGTGAATAACGTGGGTTGTCTCACAAACATGACATCTCCTGTTGTAACGCAGACAACTCACGTAAAACAATGATAAACATCCACGCCTGACTTATTCATTCAGATTACAGCTCATTGTGGGTCGCTGTAATAATGGATGTGGATTAGACTGTTAGGATAACGACAGCATTATATTTTCATGTAAGCATTAAATTTGTTGTCATTATTATTGTTATTATAATTAAGATTATTATTATCATTTCTTTTTATTATTGTTGTTGTAGTTATTATTATTATTATTAGTGTGTATTATTATTATTATTACTGTATTATTATTATTGTTGTTGTTGTTGTTGTTAATTTTATTATTATTGACACCTGTTGGTTGTGGTGACATCATGTTCACTTTGCACCTATGGTAATTTGGGTGTTTTAACCTGTGTGTTGTTCCGTATTCATTTTTGTCGCGCATCACCCGGACAGGGAGACACTGAACCAGCCCTGACTGTCATAAAGCAGCTCCTAACAACTCACACAGACAGTTGGTTTCATTATTGAGGGTCATAAGTATTAAACAGCTTAAAGAATATTCATACATTCATCACATTTCTGCTTTCTTCAAAGACTTGAAACAACATGAAATATGTTGGTTATTGTTCTTGATTTGTGTGAACAGTGGATGCAGTGACTCAATGAAGTCAAGAGTACGACTCATGACTTCCATAAATCCACACGTTGACAGTTTTAAAGATTTAGTGTCAAACTGATATATCAAGAAAGTGAACGCTAATTGTTTAAATGAGGTGAAATGTTGAACGACCTTTTCAATAACACACAATTTCATTACATTCATTCTGTTTTTTGATAAAACTAAATTCGTCAGAACAAGCAAGTAAAGTCTAACATTTGACACTGCCCTCCGTGATATGGGCTGTTGATGCATTCACAGTCCCTTTAGTAAGATGGTTAATTATCTTCATGTAAACATGCACACCTCCCACACAACAGATGGAGCCGTCAGACCTGAAAATAAAAAAACAAACAAACACTCAACCAGTTATCAGGCAAGAGACTGGTTTTGGTCATTTGATTTACTACAGTTACTACAGGAATAAAACTTTGTTAAATCCTCCTATGATTTTTTTTTAAATATTAAAATACGTCCGTAAGTGCTCTCTTAAGGGTTTAAGACTACATTCCATTAAGAATGGTGTTTGTTGACTTTGGACTCATAGACATAAATTTAGAGAAGGAATTTAAATCCAGTCTCCAATGTGTCCAGAGGTTTTACTGATGCCTCAAATACTGGATGGGAGTCAACCTGGTGGATAAACGAGGCGTGAAATTGCCGCTGTGTACAACAACTCCTTCAGTCAAATAAAATCATTGTTAACATAAAAAAAAAAATTTAAAAAAAAAACGACTTTTAAATTTATATTGAAGGACTTAACATGGGTGACTTAAAGGTTGACTGTATAACTGTACAGAATTTAACAAAAGTTGGGGCCACTGCGGACAGACTATGTAGTTTGGTGACGGAAATGAACTCCTTTTCTGTGCCGTGACTTTGCAGATGAGCTCTGCTCTTTGTTTAGAGGCAGTTCCAGAAAATGAATCAGTCAACTGATCACTGGACGCTCTGGCTTCTACAAAGTTTGACCACTTATTAGCGCTACAGTGATCATGCTAAAAGTGGGGGTTGTCTGGTTTATCTGTCATTTCAGTTTGTCATCAGTTTGGTTTTATTGCCCTTTTGGTAAAGCTTAAGACTTAATTCAGTACAGACAATATCTCTAGTAAAATGAGCACAAGGTTGGAATTGGAGCTGCAGCTTTCTCTCAAATGAACTGACAGTTTAGATCATGAAAAATTCAGATGCAGTCAAACACACAGTGTTTCACAGCGGGGTAATTTGCAGCGCTGTGTGTTGCCATACTTGATTGATGCCGTGCCATTTCTTGATGCACAAGCACAATAAAACAGGAAAATACAGCATATTTCAAGTCACTGAAGGACACACATTACTGCAGTTAGAGACAAAATAACAAACCATCAAAATGCATGATTCACGCTTTTCTATTCAGGACCACATAAAGATAGTATAATGAAACCAAAGACCAACAATTTTTTATTCAATTTGTGTGCTTTTACATAAATAGTGAAATAGTGTATTTGACTTTTTATACACACACACACTTCCAGAAGCGACGTGGCAGGTGGAATTAATATCACTTACTATACATTCACAGCTCTCATGAAATCACCTGAAGTCTGTGTTCCTCTCTAAACATGGTTTGCTATGCGGGATAAAAATAGATAAGTATGTCATGTTAAGCAATGAACATAAGGAAGTCAATTCTAGTCAATTTAAGATCTATGTATACCAAGATCATAAGATCCACTGTTCCTTGACCTTTAACCACAATAAGGAACAACTTAGAAGTCTCCACACTCCCATGGATGCTCTTTATGTCCAGTGTCTTTGGAATAGTGAGGTGACAGGTTGGATACTTTCTAGAGATCATTGGAATTATTTACACACAGAAACTGTAACACACAAATAAGCACATTTGATTAAAAAACTTATGTTGTTACCTCTATGTTTTTATGTTATGTTTACTTATAAATGAATTCCATGTGCCGCACCTCCTGAACAAAAGCAACCAAAAAAATTTTGAGTTTAGATATGTAATCCTCTATTTTTATAGTAAAGCCAGGCGAGCGGAAAACAAATGAATGGCTGCACTTGATTCTCGACCGTAGTTTACTGTCACTTCTTCTGCAGCCGAGGAAGAGGAATCCTCGACCGAATCTCTGGGATCACCAGTGCCCCCTACCATGAGGCAGGAGAACTGCGAAAAATGTGAAAATTCAGCGATTTTGAGTAATAAATAACCTAAAATTGGTGATGTTAAACAGAAATAACTATATAATACAATATCACTGGATAAATATAACCATTTGATTTATTTTTTCCATTTTCCATTTTTTTCTTTTATGATGGCAAGTAAGGTCGTGCCTCACCTGCCTCCCCTGACCACACGTCACTGGTATTTACCCTTGCTGGCTTTTCTGACATATTTAGCGAGGTCATTTACTTTAGATACATACAAAAATCAGGAATAGGTCAATTACTTTTTTACGCCATGTTATTCTGAAAATAAACCAACAATAAAGCGTATATATCTACTGCCCAAGGGCTACTAGATAATGAGAATGAATACTAAAAGTGAGTTGTTTGCACTTCTCACAGACATAGTGCTTCAACACAAACACAGCCAGCCCTCATCAATGTTCGGGCTGTTTTAGTCCATATCATTTGTCTTGAATCAAGAATCTACATGCCAATGGTGTAAAGTGTCACTACTGCCAGCCAGCAGCCATCAGGACATACTCTGTGCTGGTACCCACCAATGACACGAGTACACTAGTAGCTCCAGCATGAATCAACTCTCACTGGTTGCTTCAGTGACTAGTTTTCATCTGCATGGGTTCTCCTCTCCATTAAGATAGCTAAACCTCGCTCAGAGACACAGTAACGTCTAGATGTTTCTGTCAGGATGTGATGACGGCCAGTTCAGAAGGTGTGTATCAGCAGGGAGTCCAAATACCTGAAGTTAGGCCCCGTCCACACGATGATGGATTTTTTGAAAACGCAACTTTTCTGTTGCGTTTACACCTTCCGTCCACACGACAACGCAGATATCGGAACGAAAACGCAACTTTTTAAAAACGCTGGCCGAGGTGGATTTTTTTTAAAACGCTGGGTCTGCATTGTCGTGTGGACGGCCTATCCGCGACTTTTTTAAAAGTGCAATGAAAACCGCTTGCCTGCAACGAAAACCGCTGTGATGTCATATTTATGGGCCTGTGTGCTGTGACAACAAAACACGGAGGATTCCTATTGGATAAAATTTGACTCAATACTGCCACCACATGGTTTGGCATGCTGATAGCCGTCTTCAAAAACGCACTGGTGCGTTTACGTGTGGACGGAGATTTTTTTAAAAACGCTCTCGTGTGGACGCGAATCGTTTTCGATGCGTTTTTAAAAAGTTCCGTTTTTTAAAAAATCCGTCACGTAAGGGTGCTCAGCTCAGGTTAGTACATATCAGTCAGTATGTGGACTTTAAAGCATCACAATCACAATGATCCACAAGGGTTTAAGGGCCTCACCAAGGACACTGATGCTGATCAGTGTGTGCATGAGATAACACAGCCATGGCCGGCGTGCCTCTACTCCAGCCGACCGTTCTTCATACACACACAGCAGTCTGGGGTGTGTGTTAACACAAGCAGAACGACAGGACGGATGTGTGATGTGTTGGTCTGGGTGCTCCTCAGCCCACAACCAGCCATCAGTTCAACTTAAATTATTACTTTCAGCGCTCTCAGCATATGTTAGACGTCAATGCTGCATTATTATAATCCAAGTCTTTTTTAATTGCAAAATGCCATCTCACCGTTTAACATCAACAACTGGCATTGTTCCTTTGTTGTCTTGTTGGTTGTGAACAAACAAAGACTTCACAGAGAATGGTTGTCATTGGGGGGGCTGTTGCTTGATCTCTGCAGGCCAGCATAGAAGAACCGGATAAAAAAGGAAAGGAAGGTAGGACGAGAGAAACGAGGAACAACAACAAAAGCGACATAGATTTAGTGTTAATACTACATAGGTTGGGATGTTTGTCCACAATAAAATGGGCTTTACTCTAAATATATATTTCAAAAGTAAGACAATCACAAGTCTCAAGGAAGACTTTGGTGCAATGAGACATTAGAGAATAAGACGCTGATCCAACATGTCAAATCCTGCATCAAATTACATTAAATCTGATTGTTTCAATTATTTATCATGACAATATTCGATTTGACAAGTGTACACGGGTGTCAGTGATCATATTAACACAATTTCAGTTTTATTAGAACATCAGTGAAGATTCTCAAATCAACATTTAAAATTAAAAAATGCAGCAAATACTTAGCTTATTAACTTGAGGAAAATCTTTGCAATGCACTGATTTGTTTTTTAGGACATTGTAAATAAACATAATGTAAAGGACATCTAAATGTGGGTTTTGCTGTCGTTCTTGTAACCATTGACTTTTTCAGGGTAAAATCTATTCTACGACAAAGCAATGCTTTACAGACATACAAACCGTCGTAAATTGCTGCTAAATGGTTATTTTAAAGCTGTTCATATTTTTTTGTCAACAGTGATTTTCCTAAAAACATTTTAATAAAAATGCAATTTTGCGAAACGAACAAATGTTTGTTTTTTTAAAGCAGACATGAGCCCAGTGGGTAGCCAGCCTTTAAAGGCCATTAAAAGAAGAACTGATCCCCACGTTTTAAGAGTTGATGAACGAGGAAAGTGAGAGAGAACAAAGACTAGAGGAGGTGACCAGAAAGTAGCAAAGATTAGTCAGGATGAAGTGAGGAGGGCACTGAAGAGGATGAAGAGTGGAAAGGCAGTTGGTCCTGATGATATACCTGTAGAGGTTTGGAAGTGTCTAGGAGAGGTGGCAATAGAGTTTCTGACTGGGTTGTTCAACAGGATCTTAGAAAGTGAGAAGATGCCTGAGGAATGGAGGAGAAGTGTGCTGGTGCCCATTTTTAAGAACAAGGAAGATGTGCAGAGTTGTGGCAACTACAGAGGAATAAAGCTGATGAGCCATACAATGAAGTTATGGGAGAGAGTAGTGGAAGCTAGACTAAGGGCAGAAGTGAACATTTGTGAGCAGCAGTATGGTTTCATGCCAAAAAAGAGTACTACAGATGCAGTATTTGCTTTGAGGATGTTGATAGAGAAGTACAGAGAAGGCCAGAGGGAGCTGCATTGTGTTTTTGTAGATCTGGAGAAAGCTGATGACAGGGTGTCCAGAGAGGAACTGTGGTATTGTATGAGGAAGTCTGGAGTGGCAGAGAAGTATGTTAGAGCGGTGCAGGACATGTATGAGGACTGTAAGACAGTGGTGAGGTGTGCTGTAGGTGTTACAGAGGAGTTCAAGGTAGAGGTGGGACTGCATCAGGGATCAGCTCTGAGCCTCTTCTTGTTGCTATGGTGATGGACAGGCTGACAGACCAGGTTAGACAGGAATCTCCATGGACTATGATGTTTGCAGATGACATTGTGATCTGCAGTGAGAGCAGGGAACAGGTGGAGGAGAAGCTAGAGAGGTGGAGGTTTGTCCTGGAAAGGAGAGGAATGAAGGTTAGCCGCAGTAAGACAGAGTACATGTGTGTGAATGAGAGGGACCCAAGTGGAAGAGTGAGGTCACAGGGAGAATAGATCAAGAAGGTGGAGGATTTGAAGTACTTGGGGTCAACAGTCCAGAGCAATGGAGAGTCTGGAAAAGAGGTGAAGAAGCGTGTCCAGGCAGGATGGAACGGGTGGAGGAAAGTGTCAGGTGTGATGTGTGATAGAAGAGTTTCAGCTAAAATGAAAGGAAAGGTGTACAAAACTGTGGTGAGACCAGCGATGTTGTTTGGTCTAGAGACAGTGTCACTGAGGAAAAGACAGGAGACAGAGCTGGAGGTAGCAGAGATGAAGATGCTGAGGTTCTCTCTGGGAGTGACCAGGAAGGATAGGATCAGGAATGAGTACATCAGAGGGACAGCACATGTTAGAGGTTCTGGAGATAAAGTCAGAGAGGCCAGACTGAGATGGTTTGGACATGTCCAGAGGAGAGATAGTGAATATATTGGTAGAAGGATGCTGAGTGTTGAACTGCCAGGCAGGAGGCCTAGAGGAAGACCAAAGAGGAGGTTTATGGATGTAGTGAAAGAGGACATGAAGGTAGTTGGTGTGAGAGAAGAGGATGCAGAAGACAGGGTTAGATGGAGGACACTGATTCGCTGTGGCGACCCCTGAAGGGAAAAGCCGAAATGAAAAGAAGAAGAAGTAAAGAAGAATCGATCTCACCCGGATCCGTAGAAACTTTATTTAAGTCCAACCTAATTCTGTTCTGTAACGTTCGGTTCTTTTGATGGCACAGTGACCTGACTCATAGATAATGTGTCTTCTGTTTATAATGATGTTGATTATGATGATACACTGGCCACCACCTTCAGGCTGAATCAGTGCAGATGGGTAATGATAAAATATGCACAATCATAGCCTGGTGTTCCTGGACAAAGAGAGAGACATGAAACGATCCAGGCTGAAAGAGGAGGCTGACTCATCGGCTGCTAAAGAGGTAAAGGAGATGAAGAGTGGGCGGCTGGTGGCTGCTGCCTGTCACATTAATGATGGGGAAAACTTTTAGGTGTAGGAACGCTCCTCCTGCAAAAGACCATCATGCAGAGGTGACAGTGAATGCAACACTGAGAGAAAATTACACACACAACACCTGACGGGATGTAATGAATGTTTATTGAAGGCCAGTGTACCCTGAATGTACACACACACATACACACACACTTCCTTTATTCCAACTAAACTATACGAAACTTGTAACGTGGACTATTTAAGTGAAGAGCTGGTTTTACAGCACATCATCTATAATTATATTATCATCAAAGGAATATCCAACTCGCGTTCCCATTCCTCAAGATATGAGAAATGTCTCATGTTTGATAAAAGACTACCTTTCAGATTGTTCAGTAAAATAGATCCAAGGTAAACAATTTTAGCACATACCTTTTTTTGCCGTCGTCGTGACCCAGTGAATCATTACATCATTACCTAAACCATCTACTCTTCTGGCTGCCCGTCTCTTTTCTTCCATTAGGTGATGTTGCATCAACCTTCTCATGTAGTTATTACTCAGTTAAAGGTGGAGCGCTAAAGTCCTCTATCCGTCCGTCTGTCCTGGTGCAGAAGGTACTGTAGACACCCCACCAGACAGCAACACCGTCCACTTCCTCACGGTGGGTACCAAAGCCTTTCCAAGATATCTCTACCTCAGGCTCTCCTGGACATGCCTGGAAAACCTCCAAAGGGAGGTGCCATGGACACCTACTAACCAGATGCATGAGCCACCTCCTCCAGCTCCTTCTGACAAAGGCTGAGTGGGTCAACTGTGAGCTCCCCCCCCCCCCCGGACATCTCAACCTCATCCTACAGTGTGGCTCAGGCTGATGGACCAAGCTCATTTCAGATGCTTTTGTCCACAATCTTACTCTTTTAGTCCCTTCACAAGACTGATGACTGTGAGTCAGGACAGCTCAACTTCTTCATCACCACAATGGTCCAATCTGACAGGTTTTGCAGTGGCTTTTCCAGATCTTATTACTATCACAGCACTAGATTTAAATCATGTCTCGCACAAGATTTTTCCTGTCGTCTATATTTGTCCATGGGTTTATTTCTTCTCTTGCTTATTTTATCCTTCAAAGCAGGACAGAAGCCACAAGGAAACAAGTGTGTGCTTCAAATGTGTCAACGTGACACTTTGTAACATGGATAGGAAATCAAATTTAGACGTCTGAAATCTGACTCGCTCATCTTTCCTTGATATTTAATACATGTGGACCTGTAAGACATATTGATCAACCTATATTTTGTTTGTGCATAAACAGTTACATAAACATCCAGCATGGGACTGAATAAAGTGCAAATCTAACATTTAAATGTGGGTTTACTTAATTGTATGAGATTATTTTTTTAATCCATGGCAGTGGTGAAATATGAAAAATATGTTATTATACGGTATAAACCACATATATTTGACAGTGGTTATATCATATCACGTATTGTCCTGCAATGAGCTGGCATCTTATCCAGGGTGTACCCAACCCCAATAGTCTCTAGCAGACTTGTGACCTGCAAGGTAGACACGTGACTGCAAAGGAGACTATTGCAATGGATGGATGGAAATCAGACATTTAAACACTGTAATATAATTGTTAGATGCTAAAGTTTGATTGGAATCAATCCATCATCAAAAGCAAAATGGATCAATATTGGATCTTTGAGTCTTTGATTAGACTGAACTTTTAAATAATATGTTCAGCATTCCTTCATCAAATGTCTAAAAATGTCTGTTGGATATTTGTTGCATTATGGACTTAAAAATGTTGAAATCCACAGATGTCATATTTTTGCTTTTTTGTGTTTCACACCTAAATGTAGCGTAATGAAAACGCTGAAGTCACGTTCAAGAACATTTCTGTCATATCAGGTTGATTTGTTGTTTAACAATGAAGACAGCATCTCCCATGATCCTATGCTGCCCATAGTTGTTATATATCGTTTAGTTTTATGGTATAGGTACAGCTAAGAGAGCGTAATACAGGATGAGCTGCAGCTGCTCCCCCCACTGGAGCAGCGACATTTTGATACTTTGACAGCATTCATGTTTATGATTATGAAATTGTGAGTGAATTATGTTTGTAACTCATACATGTAGATATTCTGATACTGTACCCATCTGAAACGAACGCCTATGTGCACATGTCAGTTGGTTTGGGGGCAGGGAGCTGACAACACAAACAAACAGCATCTCGCCTCAGTGCTGAATGCAGAAATGTTCTCACAGCTTCACACACACACACACACACACACACACACACACACACACACACACACACACACACACACACACACACACACACACACACACACACACACACACACACACACACACACACACACACACACACACACACACACACACAGTATCATATAGTGAGCTGTCCAGGTGCTGATATGAGGATGAGGGATCGGTGTTCGTCTCTCTGCTCTCACCCCCACTGACTCATTCAGACCGAGACAAAGACCAGGAAGCAGCAGCAGAGGGCACACACACAACACACACAACGCACACACTGTTACACACAAGTGCACATTTACTTATGTTCCTTAAACAAAGACACACACACACGCACACACATCTGTAGCATGACAATCTAATATGTGTGGTGGAAAGAACATGACAGATGAATGATTTTAAGGCTTTAGGAAACACTTAACGTGTCGTCTCCTTCCACACCATGTTGGTAATAAAGCTAAAGTAGGTTAATGATTAAAAGTATACTTGCATGCACACGGCAGCATGTAATAGTGTTACATAGAATATGGCTGCAGCGAGCTCAGCCTTGACTGCAGGGATCCTTTGTGTATCTGTCAATCATGCAGCTTGTCAATATGAGCCTGGGCGCCCATTAGTTTCGCTGTATGGTGCTGGGAGCTGCAGGAATCTGCTGAATGCATGCTCGGGTTTGCACTGAATAAAGCCGTGATGTTCATTAAGTCCCTTATCTTGAATAGTTACTGTCTGTGATTGCATGTAATAATTTTAGCAAGAGGTGAAACCAGTGAGACACATTAATCTGACAGGACAAACGATGTAATGTGTGACATGCATCATTCCCTGAGTCCACCTTCTCTGAGGCAACATTTTTCCACTTTTCTCTTATGTTTCTTTGATTTCTTCATTACAGCATTTTTTTCTCCCTGTAGGAATAATGTACGATGAAAAATCCAAATGCGATACGGTGCTGATCCAAATAATAGTCTGAATTCACCGAATTTAGATTGTTGAATGCTACAGATCAAATAAAGATAAAATATGGTTTCACGTTTTTGAGTTTTATTTAGGAATATTTTATTTTATTATTTTTATTACTAGTATTTTATTATACTGCTTATTATTTTATTTTACTCTTTTATTTAGTTTGATTTAACTAAAGGGGACTGTTGGTTACATCAATGAATAGATCAATTGTATTCAAAATAAATAATCACCATGGAATTAATGAGCACTATTTTTAATATTTTTGATGATCATGATTTACATGTTCACAAATAATCATCTTAAGCCACAGCCTGAAAAATAAAAATATTTTGACTCCGAGGCTCTCCGAATAAACAGACGGTTGACTTAGTTTAGTTGATGTCTGATGGTTGTCACTTTAAAATGGCTGCACCATTTCACAGTTCATTCTGACAGCCTGTGGTACAAACTTAATCAATACTTCATCTCAAAGGCGTAGCTAACCTACTTTGGCAATGGCTGTGAATTTACATCAATCCATACGCGACACAGGTTTGATGAGTGAAGAGAAAACCTTTCATCAGATCCAAACTTTCCCTTCTACTGATATATAAGGGTACACAATTTGCAAGCCACAATGGTTTCATAGCATTGTTAGAATATTAAGCAGTATTTTAATGCCAAAGTATCCACATAGAATCACTCCAATGTGTTTTACCTCAATGAAGGCAGCCTCAAGCTGTCCAACATTAGACACCGGTGAAGGATGAAGGTGTCAGTGTTCCAAACAAAGTGCCTAGTGGTTGCAGTAGGAGACCCACCCACAACCTATCAATCTGACAGTCAGCTCAGTGATTGGTCCTGTTTTTGTTTTTCATACAATTATTTATGGTGCTTTCAGTGTCATTATTACAGTGTGTGCCATTTTTCCCATTTATACTGCATGAAGATTATGAGTGTGCAACACACAAGACTGACTCCAGAAATCCTGGTTTGAGTCTAGACTTCAGGCCACAAAAGAAATGCATTACCAATATACTAGTAGATTTATTGTGTATTAGTTTGTTCGCTCAGTCTCTTGTAAATAATTAATAACAGTTTCATATGTCAGGATAAAAGTGACCGTGATAAAAGGATTTGCTGTTACAAACAAAATAAACTTAATTTGTAGGGATGAGGGCTGTGACAACCCGACCACGACCATACATTATGCGTTACCCTTAATCCTGTCACAAAATGTCATCATGGACAGTTCTACAAATTATATCACATGATAAGAGAACGGATTTTTAAAATAGCAGCTACTTTAGACTGATGGTTATAGCAGTAAACTAGAGTTGCATATACAGTAGTTTACGTTACAAAAGCACTTCATTCACATCCAAGAAAAATAATCCCTATTTTTAAAGTACAATCCTATTGATAATAGCATTAGTTGGTCAAATTTGAAGTTTTGAAATCGTGTGATTCATATTTATAATTCTGTAGCACTTTATCTGTGGAACATTACAAAATATCTGTAAAAGACATGAAGATAAACAAAAGGAATCAGAATAATTCAATCAACTAAACAAACAAAAAAAGATCAGTTACATAGAAAAAATAAAAAGCTTTTGCAAAGATAATGTTTGCAAAAAGAGATTCACATAGTTTGAAAAAGAGCTTTTGATTGATCAAAACTGTTCATTTTTCAGTCCAGTTTTATCACAGTCCATCTAACATATGGTGAAAGTACAATGATAACTTTAGAGGACGTAATGTTCACATCCATATACATTATGGTCTGTTCTCCTTTGTCACCCAAAAATGTTGGCAAACCAATTTCTAGCACCTCAGCTAACTTCAAAGTTCACCTTGTTGTGTTTTGGGTGATATTATACCTGTAGACTCTGGGATATGTGGCAGCCTCCACTTACAGGATGTTCAAGTTGTGTCATATATGTTGATAAAAAACATGGATATAAAGTGCGATGCAAGTGAAGAGGATTTTTTTTTTTTAATGTCAGAATCACCCCCAGAGGGCGGACAGAAGGCCGTCTGTGTGCCTGAGTTTCTTAGAGCGGCGACTTTAATGGAAAAAGAACAATAACCATCCCTCAGTGACTGACCTGGCTCCAGAGGGAATGCATCTGGTCACTATATCAGATATGTATTTAAGGGCAATGCTGTTCTAGGCCTTAAAAGAGGGCAATAAAATTTTAATCAATCTGAAATGTAGCAGAGAGCCGATGGTCAGGTGGGCACTGGCACGGTGTGATTGTGTCCTGTTGTCCCAGTAATAAGTCCAACAGCAGTTTTTTTTTATAATGCTGATGCTAAAGACCAAACAACAATCAGCATCAAACCTGGTTCTACTGCAGTAAACTCACTGGTTCTGGATTAACCAGATCCAGATCCGTATGAGACGCATCAATCTGTTGCCTGACCTCTCTTCACCACTGCTGATCTGCCAGTCTGTGTTTGTGTGCTGGTGCAGGAGCTGATGTTGATTGAAGGTTGATGACAGGTTGTGAACGACTTCCTCCTGCATACCAGGTGTGTGTGTTCCACACCCATTCACATTCCGCCCTGGAGACCCTCATCGGATGGAACAAAGGGGCCGATCTCTGAATGTTTATTAACTCGCCCATAAAAATTGGACATTAAACTTTTAACACAAATAACTCAGTACACCAGTACCATTACAACCCACACCATTTATTTATTTGTTTGTTTGTTTGTTTGTTTGTTTGTTTATTTATTTATTTATTTATTTATTTATTTATTTATTTATTTATTTATTTATTTATTTATTTATTTATTTATTTATTTATTTATTCAGTTCATTTTTCTTCTTTCCAGACATGTTATTACAACATATTTCACTTTCATCAGTGTTGAAACATCATCAACGTGTCCAAAATCGTAGAGCTCCCACCACTGAAGTGACTCTGTTGTACTGATCTCTGGTGTAGTAACAATTCTTGTCTGTCTTTATTGCTCATATTTCACCAACTCCTCTGCACTCCTGATCACCATTGTTTTCATCTGGTCCGGAGAAAGCCCCTTTGTTCTGATGAAGATCCTGCAGTTGTTCGTCCAAGTTGTCGATCAGCCCATTCTTCCTCATTTGTCGAGCTTTTTAAGCAATATCAGCATTCTTTTTAGTGAGATTCTCATTAATGTAGACATTTTCTCCTTTCAGTTTGAAGCCTTGTTTCAGAAGAGCTATCTTGTGTTTACGATTGTTGAATTTTATCAGCACTGCAGGTGGTCTCCTACCTCCAGATGGCGATGGGTAACATGTCTCAATCTGGTCTGATCTATAGTTATCTCCAGATCCCTCAGTTGAGAACTCACTTGTTGCTCCAAAGATTCGATGTCAGCGCTAGCCATAGCATTTCTGTAATTCCTCGGCTTGATTTTGATTCCAGTGATGATCACATCATTTATACGAATGCTTTGTTCCAAATCATCCATTCTTTGTTGTCCCTGTTCCAAGACAACAATTTTTCGGTCTTTTTCATCCATGTCTTTCTGCATCTTCTTCATTTTGTCCTTTATTTCTTCCAAGGCATCTAGCACCAGTTTTAGCTTTTCTTCCAACTTTTTATCAAAGTCACTCCCTAACTTATCAAAGTTGCTCTTTAACTCACTCTTTAATTCTTTCATAGAGACCATCAGGTCTTTGGTATCCTCCGATTTCCTTTTGGTTTTGTTATTTTGCAGAGAATAATTGAGAGTCAGTCTGGGTATGAGTTAGAGAGACAGCGACGACAGGAGACAGAAGAAAGATGTCTGCTCCCGTTGAGAGCCGGAAATGCAAAAATCCAGTCATCCAGTCATACTGAATAGGAGTGTACGGACATGTTCCAGTTTTGCACATTTAATAAATAGAAAAATGCGTAAATATAGGGCATAAACTGTACATGAATAGCAGGAAAAAAAATCAATCAACTGGACTTGTTAAGTTTCGTTGAAGATTTTTCATCTCACATCTACGAGTCATCTTCAGTTCTGAGGAAGACTGGATGTTTCTGCTGATGGAGCACAAAACAAACCAACGAGTGAAACCAACAACAATCAGTCTCATTAGGAGTTGTTATCATTCATAAGGGAGTTGTTGTCCGTCCCACCCTCATGTTATGGTGAGTTATGTTAGGCCCTGCGATGAGCTGGTATCTTATCTGGGGTGTACCCTGCCTCTTGCCCATAGCTGGCTGGGATAGGCTCCAACAGACCTGTGACCCAGGCAGATAGGCAGCTGTAGAGAACTGCAACTACAACAAAAGGATGGATGGATGGATGGATGGATGGATGGATGGTTGAATGGATGGATGGATGGATGGATGGATGGATGGATGGATGGATGGGTGGATGGGTGGGTGGATGGATGGATGGATGGATGGATGGATGGATGGATGGATGGATGGATGGATGGATGGATGGTTGAATGGATGGATGGATGGATGGATGGATGGATGGATGGGTGGATGGGTGGGTGGATGGATGGATGGATGGATGGATGGATGGATGGATGGATGGATGGATGGATGGATGGATGGATGGATGGATGGATGGAGGGAGGGAGGGATGGGTGGATGGACAACTGGTCTTGACTGAGGTCCACCTCTGATAGCCATATGTCTTAAGATCGTTCCTGATGTGTTTCTGCCCCATGACCTTTCCTTCGTTCTGGTGGGGATGTTCTGGGTCCAGTGGTTCAGGCATCTGATGACCGCTAACTTGTGTTGTAGTGGATGGTGGGAATCGAACAGAGGATAGTGGTCATTGTGGGTGGGTTTTCTCTACATCTCCGTGTTGAGATTCCATATGTTTCAAGCTTTACCGCTCACCGAAGAAGGGCAGGATGTTGTCATGAACACCTTCATGGGTAGACTTGATGTGATCCTCCGTGTGGATGCGGTCTGTAAATACCTCCTCTTCTTGGGTCCTGAATTTAACACAGGTGTCATCCATGCCTTTAAACTTTTCCTGATATGTCATTTAGCTTTTGTACGAGCAAATGACCGACGAACACACAAACACTGACAATCACAACACATCACCGCTTCGCGGGATGTAACTAAACAAGACAATGTCGTTACCGCTGCCGTTGCTGTTGTCCTGCCCATGGTGTTATATCTGTGTCGGATAATCAGACTGAAACTATAATAAGTACGTACACAGCTAGTTGGTGACATCATGGTTTCTTGTGTTTTGCCTGATTAAATTACATCATTTGTTTAGGATTTTCAAATGTTTATACATTGGAGTCCATTTCCAAAAGTTTGCAGCAAAGCTGTGCTCGAGTTAACATCGGCTAAATATACCTAAGTTTACCTTTTGGGGTGACATTGTCATTATCTAAACAGCCCTATCCTAACCGTAAAGATACCTTTCCTTCGTGCAACATGACTGCTGCCATTCCAGTAACGTTTCTGTGGTGATAGTGTCAGGCAGACCTTAATCTATTCATTCTGCTGAAGAGCAGAATCTTCTAGAGGCTGAATGTGGAGATGGAGAGATCACAGCTAGTCAGTCACCCTGAGAGCTAACCTTTGTCTTCCCCTGTCTCCCGCTAGCCTTCCCCCCTGCCTCTGCTCATCTGTCCGCCAGAGGAGAGTTGGACTGGGTTGTAACCTCTCTGAAGCATCACATATCCACACCGGGATCATCATTCCCATCATTTGGCTCCTACTCTTCAAATATTTCCTGCACTGAGACGACTGATTGATTGAGACTACAACCCTCCCCCTGTACCCATCCTCTATTCATCTTTCCTTTCATTCACATCCCTCCTTTCATTCACACACTTCCTCCCACTCCTATTCTCTCTCTTCCTTCCTCCCTCTCCTGTTTCCTGTCTTCCTCCCCTTCCCTGTTTGCTGCTAAACCTCCACATACACGGAGGAAGTAGCGCCGAGAGACCTCCTGTCGTCGGTGGGAAAAAAGGAAGAGACCATCAGATCCCAGACAGAGGGATGCAGCAAAGGTATAGGTTGCAAGGTAGTAGTATAGGACTGCTCAGTCCACTCTACCCCTCCCCTCCATTTCTGCCTCCCATCAGCCCCCCTTCCTGTGCCAGGGTGGTATGACCTGCTGGATTACAAAACAGCCCTCCCATGTGTCTGACTGTTCTCTGTGCCAGCCGAGAGGCAGCAATACCACGCTCCTGGACCGATGAGGGCAACAGGGAGGAGAGAGGAGAAGAATGAGAGGCAGAGATGGCAAATTCAGAGGGGAGGTGAAGGGAGCGAGGTGGAGAAAGGGAACTAAAGTAAGAAAATGAGATGAAAGAAGAGTAGAGAAGAATGAGAAAGGAGGATGGAGAACAGAGGAGCAGGAGGAAGGAAGAGTCTGGGGGAGATGAGGGAGTGTTGAGTGATAGCCAGCACACTGCAGGTGAAAGCTTTGAGAGGAAGAGGATGCTGAGCAGCATCAGCGCTGTCAGAGCATGTTTGACCCACAGGGACAGCCGGGGGTAAGTCACACACTCTGCTACACATACATGTGCATCTGACACACACACGGGTTCACACACTCATTCATGCATTTACACTCCATGGCGTCTTGATGTGTTACTACTACGCCCATTGATGAAAGGCGAACGCACCAAGTTTCACATATGATGTAAAATACTTGATGAGAGTTGATGACATTCCTGGATGTTCATCAGGAGAGCTTTTCTGATCTCAAACCTGTCGGTCGGAGCTCCACGGCCATTTAAAAGCAGAAAGTATCCCGTCCATCCCAGACTTCTGTACAAAAGTGATCGAGAGGCCGTCGTCTGCGCTTTTACGCCCTCTGTTTGTGTCTACGCATTTCTTTCTCTTTGTTGGCGGAGGAGAGGAAAAGCCAGGCTTTTGCATAAGATTTTAGAGATAAGAGAGGCTGATGGAGTGTGGAGTCACAGAGACAATGGCGCAGGGAGGGAGCGGTGCTGCGTGGAAACAATTTCGTATCATTTTTGCAGGCTTTAACGGAATAAATATTAAACACTAGATGCAAAGAGATGTTTAAAGGTGTTTGTGTTTAGAGATATTTATACCAATGTGTTGCTTGTTGTCACGAATGCATAAATTCCTATAGCATGAAATTGTCTGTGCACAAACGCCTCAGTTAGAAAATAACTACGCAAGCCAAGAGGAAGACCAAAGAGGAGGTTCATGGATGTAGTGAAAGAGGACATGAAGGTAGTTGGTGTGAGAGAAGAGGATGCAGAAGACTGGGTTAGATGAAGGCAATTGATTCGCTGTGGAGACCCCTGAAGGGAAAAGCCGAAAGGAGAGAAGAAGAAGAAGAAGAATTAGGTCCTTAACTGTGTTGCTGCTACCAATGGGGGGATTTTCTGTCAGGGGTCTTGTTCTGAAAATCCCCAGAGCTGCTGAAGAGACAAGCTACAGTTCAAGTGAGTTGTTCCTGCTCAGCAGCCTGGAAGATCCCATTGATTCCAGTGACGAAAGGTGAAGGGTCGCATCAAACACAGGAACCACGAGCTGGAGTGGGTTTTAGTGACTAAATGAGAGGCACTTCTTCGGATTTAGTTGCATTAACCCCCCAGGGAGGAGGAATTACAGGAAAGAAGCGGTGAGGGGAGAATAGGGTGGTGGTCTGCGGGCTAAGGAGGGCGCCGCTGCAGCCATATTAGCTCCATTACAGGTCTCAGGAGGACAGCTGGGTGACAGGGGTCGTCATGGTGAAAGGGGTTGTCATGGTAATTGGTTGTCATGGAGATTTTGGATGTGGTAGTGATGGAGCTGAATCGTTGGGGACCCCAGTGGATGGAGCTCACCTGGACTGAAGAGATCATTGTTCTATTTTAACTACTGCTCTGGAATTATCTTTAATGTTTGTATTTAATCAGATGACATCCTGACATCAGATGTCAGGAAGTAGGGTCATTCCTGTCAAATTCATATTTGAGGATTTTTGTGTTGATTTGTTATTTATGAAGATAAAGGAATGCTTTTTCATGTATATATATTCATTATTCTAAACTAGACTAAATCTTTCTAACTGGACAAAAAAAGCAGTGTCGAACTCCTCAGGGAGAAAGGTGGGGGTTGTTAATGGAGACAAAGATTTAATTATGTGATCCAAGGTCAGCTTTAAATGTTTGAAGTGTTTATTATTTTATGTTTGCATTAATTCTCTCAGAATGCAGGAAGTGTGTGTTGCATATATGTGTGTGTGTGTGTGTGTGTGTGTGTGTGTGTGTGTGTGTGTGTGTGTGTGTGTGTGTGTGTGTGTGTGTGTGTGTGTGTGTGTGTGTGTCTGTGTGTGTGTGTGTGTGCGGCCATAAACGATTAACAGTTCATGAGCAGGACACAGACATGTGGGACATGTCCTTTAAATTCACACACACACACACACACACACACACACACACACACACACACACACACACACACACACACACACACACACACGCACACATCTCTTTTGTTTCTTTTCTGCCCTCTGACTTCACTTTATCACTTTATTTCATTTAGCAGCTTCATTTAAGTGTTAACAATCGCCTGAAGCATCGACTCTGAGAGCGTTTGAGCTGTGTGTTTGGACACTTCTCGTGCCCCGAAGCGTCTGCGTTCTCACACACCAGCAAGCGAACAACAATTTGAATATGTAAACGAACAAAGCGTTTCCTGTATGTAACCGTGAAATACAATAAACCTCCCTCAGCTGTGCTTCATGATCAAAACACACAAACACAAAGTCTCATCTTCACTGTTCATCTCATTCTGTCAGTGACATCTGACTAATATATGAGTTGGTAGAAAAGCTGCATTTTTTAACCTTTGTACTCTTTTTATAGTACAAAAAAAGCTATCAAAGAACCACCTCTGATCCATCTTTTGGTGATTTCATTAGCAGTAACTCAATCTGTTTTTATCACTGAACGTTTGATGGTTCTTCTCTAAGTCAAAGCGGCTGCGAGACACGGCTACGGCGTCAGTCAGCTGTGGTTTCTCTCTGCAGAGACGATAACGTGTGGCTCCGGCAGCAGCATCACGTTCAGAGGTGCTCCTTGTGTTTCATGTGGGAGCGCCGGCCTGTTACACCGAGGGGGGGGTCGGCCAGGGAGGAGTGGAGGATCCATGTTGTGTGCATGAGAGAGGCGTGAGGACGCTTGGGTGTGGCAGCGGCAGAAACAGCCTCATGGCAAACGCAGATTTAACCAGACGGATTTAGATTTTTAAATCTAATCCATCATTTATTTTATTACTCAAATGTTACCCAAGTACGTATATTTATGTACAGATATATACAGTAAAATATATGTGGAAAAACTTTCAATACTAACATATTGCTATTGAGATCAGTTCTTTTCTTTTTCATATTTATTCTAGCATCATAAATAAATGAATGTTATTTAAAAAATGTATAACCTTCATACTTATTTTAGCAATATAAATTGCTCTTTAAATGCGTTTGATCCATTATTATTAATTATTTGTTTCATAATATGAGGATGGCAGGTCAGTCAGTGCAGTGTATTGTAATCAATGACATGAAGTTGTTTTTAGACCAGACTCACCTTCACTTTTAGTGTTAGTTTTTTGTTTCAGTCGTCTCCAGACGGAAAATG
>NC_090784.1:2405000-2410000 GCF_040054535.1 Antennarius striatus | reverse complement strand
TGTGTGTGTGGTCTCCTCCTCCTCTTCACTGTCTCTTCAATTCTGCTTTTCCCTGCTGGTTTTCTCCCCATTTAGTGGAGCCTTGTGGCACGTGGGAGGCTGGAGGGTGAGGAGAGGTGAAGCAGGTGCACGATTGCATCAAGAACATCAGCATAAACGGCTGATTCAAAAGCCTCTCCATCCTTACAGGAACTTGAAATCAGAACGCTTTGGAGAAGCGATTGACGGCTTCAGAAGAAACCAGCTTGTCTCTTTAAAAAAAAAAAAAAATTCAAATCATTGCAGAGAAGAAGAGCAAAAATAATCTCTTCAGCTGTTTTGTTCAGAAGAATGCGTGTGAAGCTCAGATGGAGTGGTAACCAGTTTTTAAGTTGATGGAAAAATATTCCTGTCACCTCCAAATGATGCAGTTGAAAGCAAATGCTGCTGTTCAAGGCCTTGTGTGTGTGTGTGTGTGTGTGTGTGTGTGTGTGTGTGTGTGTGTGTGTGTGTGTGTGTGTGTGTGTGTGTGTGTGTGTGTGTGTGTGTGTGTGTGTGTGTGTGTGTGTGTGTGTGTGTGTGTATGTGTGTGTGTGTGTGTGTGTGTGTGGTGCTTTTAGCAGAGCTGTGAGGATATATTTACTTTCATTTGAGGAGCAGACGGGTAATTTTTACCAGACCCTGGAGCCTTGGCGCTCATCTTTCTATTCCAATTTCTTTTTAGGCTGCCCTAATTCCACATCCTCCTTTCTAGTGGAGGAGGTGAGGGATTGTGAAGCACAACACTCAAAGACACGTCTGAAAATAACACACCCTAACACACCACTTATTAGGCCTCATAGAAGGCTATCCATAGGCCTTGTCGCTTAGTGTGTTTAAAGGGTGAGTTCGCCCACCTGTGAGCAGACATGCACACACTCAACAGGTGTTGAACTCAAAGACAGTGTTTATTCCACTAACTACACTGCAGGTTAAGGGGGGCAGACTGGAGACTCAGAACCAGTGTGAACTGGATCCAAACGCTGATGGTGGATATTTTACCATTTGGTTCATCGTTGTGTTTAGAACTTCCATACCTGTTAATTAAGAACATTGTGAGAGATGGTCATAGTTTGGCACACTTCCTCTATTAGCTACACGCTGTTGTAGATGAGGGGGGTCCCAGAAGAAATTACCTAATTAGAAAATTAGGTAAGTAGAGATGTCTGTGTAGGTTCTCAGTCATCCAGGTCATGGTTATCCAAAAGCTGTTTAAGTCAATCCACTGGACGTTAAGAAAGTTCGTAAGACGCGTTTTCCATGCAAATGCCCTGATCCATTCCAGGCCCCAAAAAATTCAGATATAAATGTTTTATAAAGCATAAAAATGCGTCAAAACATGTAACAAATACATGTTACAATTAGATTATTACACAATAAATGAGAGTTGTGCATAATGTAAAAAACAAAGAATAGAGTAAAGAATAAAAATGATGGTCATTTACCTTTTAACTGCTGTCCTCATTGTTTTTTGCCCTCTTTGGTTCATGCCCTCTTGCCCCACCATGAACAACAGAGTGAATTCCAGTCCTCCTTCTGAACTTCTCCAACCACCCACGCGATGCCTTAAACTCCTTAAACTTCCTTTAGTTTTAATAACGTGGTGATTGTAGATGCATTACGGCCATATTCTTTGGAGAGATCAACCAAACGCATCCCTTTTTCAGGCTTTTCTATCATCTCTTGCTTTGTTTGTACGGACAAAAAAACTCTTTTCTTCGTCTTTTCTTTTCCTCTTTTTTCTGTCACTTTCTTGGGGTCCATAGTGAATACTCTAAAAGTTAATATATTTACGTAAAACTATCAGAACACCTCACGGGTCGAGGGCCGAATGATGAGGACGCTGCATAAACACCGATCTAGGTCTACACAGAGGTCCCTCTTAGCCAATGGGATGCCAGGAAGATAATAGGTAATATATATATATATATATATATATATATATATATATATATATATATATATATATATATATATATATAGGCTAGGGGAGACGCTGAGCTGTGGGCCGTATGATTAATGAACTTATTAACAACACAGAGTGGACCTCATCACCGCGTCGCTGCCTGCCAGAGGGACACATTCAGTAGGTAGGCAGCACGCACAGACAGGCTATGGGGACAGCACACACACACACACACACACACACACACACACACACACACACACACACACACACACACACACACACACACACACACACACACACACACACACACAGACACACACACACACACACACACACACACACACACACAAATACATATACACATGAAATCATACAAACAACCTCACCAATACAGAACAGCAAAAACAAACACTGTTCCTGGGTCTGAGCTCTGAAGTGATTTATTGTGCTGAAGTCATAAAAGCTGTGTTTGTGTGAATGTCTTAGGAATCACAGTCCATCCTGTGCAACACACACCACCAGGCCATTGCTAATATTCTTAAAGGAAACAAATTAATTATGCTGACATTTGCTTTCTTGCTGCAGGCCGGCCATCAGCCGTTATTTGGAGAGGAGAGTTTTCTACCTGCAGCCCTGGAATCAGCTCCGAGGTCGGGATCCACTGCAAATGAATCTGTTTACTGATTCTCTGCTGCCTGTTAACTCCAGCAATGTGCAACTGAAGGTCAGCCTCATTTACGTTTGATTGCACTATTTGATCGGATTGAATCTAGTTCGTTTTAGCTTTCACTTAGATGCAGGGAACAGTGGTGCATTTTAACTGACAATTTGGTTTCTAATAGGCAGACATATTTCATTACATCCTTTTATTCATTTTACAAATTAAAAATCACCTTCAGCAGAGGCAGAGAAGACACTGATGAGAGCTGCAGTATAGAAAACTGTGTAAACCCATCTGTTCAAATAGATTCCAATAAATACAAGTGGACTCAAACTAAACCCACAGTTCCATATACTGAATAATTTAAAAATCATTTAATTACCTTTCTTGTATTTTCAATCAAGCTACATGTATCTTATAATTAAGGAAACAGTGACGGGTCTTCTTCATAGATAAGTGGGAGATGGTTGAAGTCATTTGGACACATGCAGGTAAACCTCGTCGTGAACACAAATAAGGCAAAAAAAAAAAAATGACGTAAATTGAATTAACTGTAGTCTCCAGGTAAAACTGAAGATAACCATTCCCAGTTCTCTACTGTATTTTATTTGTTGATGCAATTTCAATAAGATTTTGTTAATATGAATCAATTTTAAGCTTACAAACAACATTTATTTTTTAATATACTGTACTGTACAGAGAAAACGTTGCCATTTCTTCATCAACTGCTTTTTCCATTTTGCGTCACGGGGGTTGCTACAGGCAACATGATATTAAATGCTTTTAACAGTTTACAAGTGATTTTACGATTCTACTATTTGTGGTGGACAGACGTAAAGTGAAGTAAAATGACATAAACTTTATTTATCATAATTTTTCCATGTCTTTTTAATTTTTTTGATAACCAAAGTATAATTGAGAACGACATAAATCAAAACCACGTGAGCCGAGGTGAACCTGTATTCTGATATCCTTGGAAACTGTACTAAGTTGGTCCCATATTGCGAGATACATCACTAAATTTGTAAAGTTGCTAAGTTTTATTTTGCAGAAATGGCAGATGAAATAATATTTGAAGAATATACGTAATGAGAGCATCATGGACTTTTTAAAAACATTTATAGAGGCTCTTTCTTTAATCTGAATGTGTCTGAAACGGATGACAATGACTTAAAGCACGTCTACTTCATGAAGTACCAAAGTTATTATCCAGGTCTTCTGAAGACGTGGATTACATCAACCAAGCTGCAAAGGATTCATTTATGTTTTTTGTTTCATTTTAGTTTTTATTTAAACAAGTCCCCATCTTTTCCAGTTGTTCGTGGAGACTGCTGCAGAGCTGCAGAAATATCGTGTGGACTGAGAAACGTCCCTGACCATCAGCATAAAGGTGAGAATATGCAGACGACATTTTCATTTCTTTTAAACCGTGTTCCGCTTCTTTTATTCAGTGCGAGTCTGGATCCCCAGCTTGAATATCACTTCAGTTAAACAGAGATCATTTATTACATGTTTAATAGCTGCTTAAGAGCACCATCGTCAGTACTTCAGAAGTGGGATTTTTTTTATCACACCATTAGATCAGTGGTTGCACAGCTGAAGGTCAAAACCCCAACAAGGCAACACAAGTAGATTCAGGTGACCACGTTATGATCATGTGATCATGAGGACATTTATCTTCTAGATTTATTGTTTTCATAATTGAACCTCTTCAGGCTTCTAAAAATTATACATCTATATATATCTGGAAGTGGATAAGAGTATGAACATTTGTCACAATAGACTTAATGATATGTTGTAATGAGAGAGATGTTTGTTGATTCTGGGGGGGCGGGAATTTCACAAGACTAATGGCTTCTACCCGTCAGCCCTTTTTTTTTTTTTGGATGCTGTTGTGTATGCTGTAAATGTGATGAAAGTGTGTTATATTAACATTTCGGGTGGGAAATAAATAAATAAATAAACAAACAAACAAATAAATAAATAAATAGACGAATGAATGAATAAATAAATGACTAAAAAATAAAAATTCTCACCGACAGTGAAACAAAAATTACTGTTTTCGTTTCATTGTAGGGTAACAACATTTCCAAATAATTAGTGGAAATCAAAACTAAATTAGAGTATTTTCTGCACTATAAATTGCACGGGATTAGAAGGTGCACCTTCAATGAAAGGCCTATTCTAAAAGCTTTTTTCCATATATAAGGCGTAAAGGATTTTAAGGCACACTTTTGTTTTATGAGAAAATTAAAGGCTTTCAGGTGCGCCTTATAGAAAATACTGTAATTCTTTCAAATCAGGTATGATGGAAGCCTGTACGTGTTCTGGATCTATTTAGCGGTCTTTCCCCGTGTTGTGACCTCTGTCGCTCCGTGGCCTCTGATGACGCCGCCGCCCGGTTCGCTCACA